>NW_013665770.1:363106-370648 GCF_000517525.1 Limulus polyphemus
GGCAACTCTTGGGCTACTCTTTTACCAACGAATAGTGGGATTGACCATCACATTATAACGCCCCCACGGCTGAAAGGGCGAGCATGTTTGGTGGGACGGGGATGAGCTGTCTTTATAGATTGCTACGTTACAGCCCATTCATCCAGAACGTTAACTCCAAATATTTCTATTAATGGAAAGTTAACATAGAACCCAGCAATATAGAATGTTACCATGTATATTTACCCAACTATATGGGAGGTACCATATATATAGATGTATATCCAGCCATATGGAACGTCAGCACATAATCTATAGTCTCAGATTCTAGAGCGTTACCATGCTACTCAAACGTATACATTTTTGTGGACTGACTTAATCATAGTAGCAGTATAGAATGTTACGTAATAAACTATTGATCTAGAATGTTACATTAAACTTCTCGATTTGAAATGTTACATTACAACTAGTTGGTTCAAAATGTTGTCAAACAACCCAGTAGTTTAGATTTTTAGAACATTACTATACATCCCAACATTATACAATACTATAGCATACAATTAACAGGCGAAGAATGCTAGCTTAAAAACCAGTGTTCCAAGCTTTCAACTGTTACCATATAACCCATAGAAGTCATCTGTCTACAATGATATCATGGAGTCCATGAATGTTAACATATAACCAAGCTGGTAATTTAATTAGAAGGTTTACATAACATCTGGTAAGATTGTTAAATTGTTGTAACAGACAAGTTAGCTGGTAATGTAGTTAGAATGTTAACACACAAGCTAGCTGGTAAGATTGTTAGAATATTGTTAACATACAACTCAAGAACATAGAATCTCACCCCAGAACAAAGTGGTATAAAATGTTAAAAGATTATGATGCAACCCAGCGGTATAGACTGCTATAACTTTACGTTTATGTTTGTGTAAGTCCAGAATGTTAACATACAAGCTATATATCTAGAACTTAGTATCCTACCATGCAACTCAACAGTTTTGAGTGTTAAAATAAACTGTAGTGGCTAGATTTCATTCTTTGTTTGTTTTTGTTGTAGGATGTACTGGTAAGGTTTCTGGTAAAGTTAAATTTTCCTGAGGATTTGAAAACTGAGATCAGGTGGGATTCGAATTCTGCGACTGCACAGGTAAATATGTCAGCTTAAGGTAAACAACAATTAAAATCATCATTCCGAACTGAAAAATAATAAAGGGGATTTGTGAAATACAAGCCAACCGCTACAGCTCAATAAAGCTGTCATATTCTGTTCCTTAATTTACAAAAAAGTGAAAACTGAGACTTAGGTATCCGAACCATTGTAGCATGTTTGTCTAAAGAGTTTGTTTTATAAGTTAAGTCATGGTTTAGCCCATCTCCATCTCTATTTATCACTAATTCAGAAGAAGAAAATCTACACAATAATCTTAAAGGTTATTATTAAAATTAATATTAATATAAATCCCGGTAACGTAGTAATTTAAATACAACAGAAATTTTAAAATGTTGACGATGCTGTTAATGTTTAACGCTCATTAAAGCCCAATAATGTTAACGCACAACTTGGGAGGCTTATTTAGAAAACTATTTGTTCTTCTTCTCAGCTGTGAATAAATTGTATAAGATTTCGGAATCCCGTGTAACTGGAAAACCTGTTAATGATTACAATATTCTGATGGGAGCTAAACTTGTTTACTGCCACGGATTTACCATAAAATATCTGCCAATTTACTGTCACGGATTGACCATAAGACTATTCCGCCAATTTATTGTCACGGATTGACCATAAAAGTATATGCCAATTTACTGTCACGAATTGACCATAAAAGTATCTGCCAATTTACTGTCACGAATTGACCATAAAAGTATCTGCCAATTTACTGTCACAGATTGACCACAAAAGTATCTGCCAATTTACTATCACGTATGTAACATAAAAGTATCTGCCAATTTACTGTCATGGATGGACCATAAAAGTATCTGCCAATTTGCTGTCACGGATTTACCATAAAATATCCGACAATTTATTGTCACGGATTGACCATAAGACTATTCCGCCAATTTACTGTCACGGATTGACCATAAGACTATCCGACAATTTACTGTCACGAATTGACCATAAAAGTATCTACCAATTTACTATCACAGATTGACCATGAGACTAGCTGACAATTTACTCTCACGGATTGACCATAAGACTAACCGACAATTTACTGTCACGGATTGACCATAAGAATATTTGACAATTTACCGTCACCGATTAACTATAAGACTATCTGTCCACGCACTCACGCAAGTCCATATATATATATTTCAAAGAGGTCATTGAAAGAATACCAATAAAACTCTCTTTTCCAGTCTTTTCTGAGTTTGTTTTTGCACCACGTATAATATATTTTAACTCCTTCATTTGCGATCTAACCACTTGTTTCCATGTAAAAAATATGTCGACATGGAAGTGACTGAAGTCACGTAATTTTCAAGTACACGTAATTACGTTATTTGCTTTGACGTCATTTTCCTTATCGACATGAGCTTTTGACTCAAGATTGCTTATATTTACAGACACAAAAGTATTTATATATGTGTGTATTTATGTATGGTAAATAGATTCAACGCTTTTCTATATACCATTTTTTGACACTTTTCACTATACATTTTATTGATACATTTTTATCTCAAAAACACATTATGTGTATAATAGTTTGAGTTTACTATTTATATAGATGTTTAAAGAACAAACAATGTTAATGCTACAATTATTATTTTATACTCTTTACGGGGCTATATTCTTCCATTTGTCATTGTCCGTTGTTACTTAAGAAGGTTAGAATTGTCCACTATATGTTTAGCACAGTGACAGGTGATGGGCAGATCTTCACGTTTCTTTATCGCAAAAATTCACAATTGTGATGATGAATACAAAAGTAAATAAAACTAATTTATTAAGTTATCGCTTTTACATCAGTATATGTGTAAGTGTTTAACTTTCTGATTTTTTAGTTTTTTAAATTTAATGAGAGCTTTAACAGCTTGTCTACAGTCGAGTTGAGGCCAGGCCGTCAATCAATGATAAGTTTGAATAGTCTCTTCCGGGCTCTGACATTTTAGTTTACCAATTGCTTCTGACATATGTGTTTGAAATGAAATTAAAGAACTGTATATTCAATAAATTCTGTTTTATTTTCAGACTCAGTTTTGCTTTTTTATTTTCGTGTTTAATTTTTTCATAAATGTGATTAGCCTTAAGGAGGCTAGATCTAAATCAAATGTTAAGTTTGCTTCATAAAAAAAGGTTTATTAATTATATTGTATCACAATGCTGAAAAAAAACAAAGACAGTAAAATAAATTAGTTATTCATATAACAAAACGTTTGACCTCTCTCATTCCCTCGCAGTAAATAGGTTATAAAATATAATATAAATTAGAGTGACTTATGTGATTAAGGCAGAAGAATAAACATTATTCTTTTAATCTGTTTTGTTGGTGGTATGTGATAGACAGATAGACAGTTAAAAACTGTAGAAGATAAATTCGATTTATCACAATCGTTGTTACAGTTGTTAAAATATCAATCAGTAGAATAACAGTATAAATAAAAATATCTAACTTATTTGTTTACATTTAAAAAGTATCAGACATGTTATTTATCATAACACTACTAAATTACCCGTGAAAAACAACAATCATCCCAACTATTGTACCCATTTTACTTATAACGATAATTCATCTTTGTTAATTGTTAATTTTCAAGAAAATCTGTGCAGTAGATCTCAAAAGTGTTCATAGCCGAGACTTAAACGTTTTGAAAATCTAAGCATATGTATATTTTGTACGATTCTTTATAAATGCATACCAATATTCATGTAAGTTCGTGGTTCCAGTCCTGAGATCACCTAAGCTCTTTTTGAATGAATGAGGAGGCTCCAATTTTAAAATTAGATTATTATGTTGAAGCATCCTCACATGTTAATACAAACTTTCAAGCAAATCGGATCAGTGAAATTAAGAACCGCGAAAACTCCTGATGCCCATTTTTGGGACTCCTCACAACTCTTTGAAAATGTTGCTTTCGTTTATATTCGATAGGGGTCAAAAGTCATGCTAAATGTTAAGTCGTTTTGTCAAAACTTATGGAAAGAGTCAGAAAATCGAGCAAATTTGTATACAGTTGAGAACTGCTATATATATATATATATATATAATTTTAGTGACGACACAGTCTTGGATAATAGAAAGCGTGGTTAGGGCACTCGATTCGCAATCTGTGGGTTGCGAGTTCGAATCCCCGTCACACCAAACATGCTCGCCTTTTCAACAGTGGGGGCGTTATAATGTGACGATCAGTTCCACTATTCGTTGGTAAAAGAGTAGCCCAAGAGTTGGCGGTGCGTGGTGATGACTAGCTACTTTCCCTCTAGTCTTACACTGCAAAATTAGGGACGGCTAGCACAGATAGCCCTCGTGTAGCTTTACGAAATTCAAAAACAAACAAACAAACGATAGAAATGGTTATTTATATATGACTGTTTAGAATGAAAAGTGCGTTTGGATTTTGTAAGTAGAAGTGAGTTTGTTGTTTTATAAGGTAACAGGACATAACTATTTACCTTATGTTTTAAACTATATCATTTGACCCAGTAACACATGTATTTACACATCAATAATTATTTTCATCAGTCATGGTCAAGAATGCAACACTGAAGCTTTGGTGACATATTTTTTGTTTTAATAAGCGGTAGCATGTATATAAATAGGCCTAAAATTTCTGATAGAATTTACGTTAATGGCAGATGTTTTTTTATCCACGTTCCTTTCAACTTGTTCGCCGCAGATTCAAAATCAGAAATGTTTTAAAATATCATTTCAGATCTATACCTCATTTTCCACAAGTCACTAGTACCAAGAGGCCTCTCGCTCATTAACAGAATAATGATGGGCTAGACCATCATTATTCTGTTAATGAGCGAGAGGCCTCTTGGTACTAGTGACTTGGTCTAGCCCATCACTATTCTGTTAATGAGCGAGAGGCCTCTTGGTACTAGTAACTTAGGCTAGACAATGAGAGAGACAAAATATTCTCTGAAACGCTATTTATATATATGCAATATAACATTTTCAAAGTTGCGGTTTAAATGCCTAAACATAAATATATCATTAACAATTGTGTTCTCCCAAATTCTAAGAGTCGACGACCAACTTTCTTAATTGTAGCTTCTCGATCCCAGTAAATTTCTTAATGACATTAGGCTCTGTCTGTATCGCTTTTCTTCATTCGATTTTACACATCAGAACCTCTGCCAAACTTTCTCGAGGTCTATTTATATGCTCACAGTAGCGTATATTCCATTTCCTACATACGTTCAGCAGTTGTCTTTTAGTTTTTGACGTTCCAGTATTTCTTCATTAGTCATTCTTTTTATGTGATGTTCGTCTATATTACAACGTTTCATATAATATGCAAACCTTTCTACTTGCTCCAGCTCTTTACATTCTACTTTGATGTATATTCTGGGAACTTTCTCAGATGGCGAAATCCCCACTGTTTAAGTTTTGTTGACAGTTGCTCTAAGTCTGTATACTTTCCTTTTATCAACAAGCCTGTCAAATAATTGTTGTATCTCTTCCTCAAATTCACCCATAAGTTCTGTATCATCAGCATACTTATCATTACAGATTATATCTCCATTCATTTTCATCCCTTCTGTATCAACGACTCTGCATAAAAATTATATAATGTCGGCGACCACACACATCCTTGTAGTACGCTTTTGTTAACCACAAGACACATGCTTAGTTCTTAGACAATTCGAACTTCTGCTTCCTGACTCAAGAATATATTCTTCATTATTCTGATATTCGACTGATCAACCCCGATCTGCTGCAAGACTTCCATTAACATCTCATGGTTAACTCTACCAAAAGCTTTTTCAAAGTCTATGAAGCATATATAAACATCTCTTTGCACTTCTATGGCTCTTTTACTTAATCCTAAGTCAAATGTGCTCTCTTGCGTCCCGAACACTTTTAAAACCATTTGGATATTCTGCCAACTCATCCTTATGTTTAAGTGTATGTAGGAATATTTTGATGCGTGAGTGATCAAGGTAATATCTTTAGCTTTATGAGAGTTAAGCGTAAAACAGGGCTTTTAAAGTTTAATGTCAGTGCCTCTATCTTATAATTTAAATTACAAAGCGCAATCAGGTATTTAATCCATAAAATATGTATTTTCTATTAAAATTCTACTGGAATCTCGTCTGTGCTGCAAGATTTCCATTTTTTTAAACTTCTAATGATTTCCTGCGCATCCATTTCCTGTATTGCTGGGCCGTTGTTAATTGGCTCTACCATTTCTAGAGATAGTTACTTTCCCTGATGTTATACAGTTCCCTCACAAATTCCACTCACTTTTGTATAACAATCTCAATTACAAAACGTAAATGGTCAACGTACGTTTGTTAGCTCCTCTGGAAGACAAGGTAGGTTTCCTATTCAACACTTATTATTCTGTGCACTTCAAGCATGTTATGTATATTGCCTCACATTCCTCGATTTCTGCACATTTATGCTCGTATACCCACTCTTTTCTTTTCTGCACAAAGTCCCAATTTCCTTATATTTTTCTCTGTACTTTTATCTCCTTTCATCCAACTTTTCTTCTAGCATCTCTTCATTCACACATATTTTGTTTTTACTCCTTATTCTTTCCTTCCCACTATCCTTTCTCCTATAACATAACACATTGGATCTCGTCCTTTTTACTTGTAGGTTCGTCTTTTAGTAGTATTTCAATTTTAGTTTCTGTTTGTTTGTTATTTAAAAGTTAAGCGCATAGCTACATAATGGGCTATCTGTGCTCTGTACACCACGGGTACCTAAACCCGGTTTCTAGCGTTATAAGTCCGCCGTCATACCGTTGTGCCACTGGGGGACTTTTAGTTTCTATCACGTAGTCCTTTGTGTTGTGTCTTCTAACTTGTTCTAAGTGCAATTTTGCCTGCCTTAGAACTCATTTTTTATCTTCATCAGTTTTAATCTTATTTGTCCGATCACAACCAATTCTACTATGGTTACGTTGTAACTATTGTAATAAAGTTTATGAAATGTACTTTAGAAAAGAAGTTGTCTACTTTCTCACGATTATTTCACTATTCTATGGTGAACTACAAGTAGATAAGTGCAAGGTAATGCTTGAATCAAATGTTGTTTATTGCTGAGCTTGAAAACTTCACATATTTGTATTATCTGTCGTCTGTGTTCTCCAAGGCCAGGTGGTCCAACTAGTACATAATTTATGCCTTCGCATTAAAGTCACATAATATCATCATATATTCTTCTAACCTCACTACCCGTATAGCTTACTCAACATCTGCATTATTAAATGTACGCCCATAAATTCTCAGTCCAGAGTGAAGGCTGTACATTTATGTATTCAGGACGAGTAAAATATCACAGAGGAATAAATTTGATAGTTAAAGTGGGAATAAGCAACTGTGTGGAAGGTTTCTGGCCTGTCTCAGACAATGTAACCTTAGCTAACGTTTAAACAAAATCTACG
>NW_013665770.1:371648-407465 GCF_000517525.1 Limulus polyphemus
CAAATTTATTCCTCTGTGATATTTTACTCGTCCTGAATACATAAATGTACAGCCTTCACTCTGGACTGAGACCCTAAATCAGTCCACTTAATCTAACTCTTAGACCCTAGGATATCACATTCCAATCTTTCATCTCTTGGAATACATTCCTCAAAGATTCAGATATATGTAGAGTTTCATGTTCCACGTTCCTAGTTTCGTCTTGATCTTCATCCACATCTTCCTTTTAAGGTTCTTTGTTGCTGTTGTTAGGGCCTAAACATCAGAATTGAAGACAATCACACTAGTGGGCTTTGCCTGCAGTCAATAATTACAGAATCAATTACATATAAGAAAACCAGAACCTCCTCGGGTAGTATGTATCAAAACGAACTGCCCCAGGGTCTCAGTTCTGTCAAGAATATCTTTACTGCTTTATTCGAACTTCCTGTAGGTAACTAGGGTTAAATATTGCGATGCACATACCTCTTTCGATCCAGACGGATATTATTGCCAGTGGTCAGGTGGTGGCAAAAGGAGGTTATCAGGATAACTCTCCGATAGATCCTTCACATTAGACTCCCTCCCACCAAATAGATTATAATATCCTGTAAATCGTGGCTGACCATTGAATGTCCTTCAGATTAGGTTTCTTCATGAAACTGTACATCTTATAGAAGGCGTCCCAAGTATAGCAATTTAATTGCTTGAAGTTTATTTCTCATAATCGTTTTGATCAGTTTACTGCTTCTCTAGTTTTTCCAACAATTACTACCAGCGTTTGTTTCTGCACATCGAAGGTTTTATCCAAAGAATGAATTAAACCAGATCTTGACTTGACTACTTTCCCATGAACTGAGTGTTGTAATAAATAAATGTGGTTCTATATCAGACGCAGTATGTCGATCACCCCTCTATCCAAGCCAGTTCTGTAGAAAAAACCAAATCTACCATTTCGTGATTAGTTAAAAGTTCTAATATAAAGTTCAAAAAATATTGAATACACTTTAATTATAGATGGCAATATCTGCTATTGGAAGTCATGCATAATCGGTTGAAGATTTAAGAAACAGAATATAGAATGTTCATCCACAACCTAGTTTTTGTTTCCTTTTTTCTTTCTTTTTATTACCATGTCTTTCGATGACAATGAATAGTCTAATTTTCGGTAAGAAAAAAATAAGCAAGGTAAAATTATACCTATTTTAGTATTTACCTGATCACGTGTTGTTGTTGACTAGACTATTCTAAAGCATAGTAATCCTTCCAGGCTGACAAACTGGTAAGCTCGGCTCACGCCACATCGAGTTTGGCCAAAATGATCTGTCAAGGGAAACTGAACATTTTTATGCGAAATCTGAAGTGTTATTCTATCTTACATTTTATTTTAAAAAATCCTACGTTATAGTTACTCTTGAAAACTTTGTTCATTCTGTATTTTTTGATATTTGAAAAGTGATGTACAAGAAGAACGAGACAATCATGAAATAAAATTTCGATGTTAACTGTAAACTTCAGAAGAAAATACAACTATGTTGGAGTATTTATAATTGTTAGCATAAATATTCTTGTTCTTAAGACTTCCTGAATGCTTAATTCCTGGGTTACCGATGTGGACTCCATCGGCTTTTGATTTGATTTTTTCTTCTAAGCAATTTATGCACCGAATTTTTTGTGGATTCATGACATATATTGCAATTAATTCTACTAACTACAGCTGTGGTCTCTTATGTATTTCACTTAGAAAATCACTGACCCTAACTAATTTTTTATCATTTCCTTACACCGAGTGTTGTAACAGGCAAAAATACGAAACTATTCAATATGTGAGCCCTTTCGGTAGTGACTGCTATAAAAAATTAACGTGGCCAACATTCGCGGGCGAAAGAAACATGTTTCTGCCACGGAATCCCAACATGGTCAATTTTGGCACCAGAAAAATCGAAATTGTCTATATTAGAGCTTTGGGTGTATATGAACGTACCTTTGTACCAAATACCATGTAAGTTGGCTGACATACACATGAATAATTCACGAAAACCCCAAATTATGCTTTCCTTGCTGAAAAATTGAGCAAAAGACAAGAATCCCAAAACTGTCTAATATCTGTGTTTGAGACCTGCAAAGAGTATTTTTGTACTAAATCCCACGTAAATTGGTCGGAATGTAGCCAAGAAATGGACCAAAACCCATAAAATTATGCTTTTTAGTAACATTTTTACCATCCCTAAAATGACCCAAAATGGGCATATCCCAAAATTTTGTAAGTATATGTATAGGACATGTAAAACAAAATATCTTTGTACCAAATCCCATGTAAATTGGCCAAAATACGTCGAAGTATTTGTCAATAAACCAGTAAAGTTATGCTTATTGTGGCGTTTTGATCCCCCTAAAATTATTAAAAATGGGAAAGTCCACTATTTTTGTTCGTCAGTGTATGGGACCTGTAGAAAAGTATCTTTATACCAAATCACATGTATAGTGGTCACAATGTGGCCAAGTAATTAACCCCAAACCCCCAAAATTATGCTTTTTTGTGAGCTCTATCCCTTAAAAAGACTCAAAATGGGCAAAATCCAACTCTTTTGTATTTCAATGTGTTGGGCTCATGAAAAAGTTTTACATTTCTGGGCCAATTTTTACTTTAATTGCAGTAAATATGACTGCAAAGAAGCCCAAAATATACATTTTTTGTTTGTTTGACGTATGGTCCAATAAAATCTTTCAAGGGCTTAGATAAAAAAGAAAAATGACGCATAGGCGTATTGGACCAAGGTATAACCCTACCCACTTTCAAATCAATCCGATGAAAAATGAAGGAATAGCGGTTGATTGAAAAGTGTTTGGAAGAATAAGAAACAATGTTTGTACGTTTTAAGAGCAAAGCCACATTGGGCAATATGCTGTATACACCGCGGGAAATCGAGCCCCGGATTCTAGCGTTGTAAGTCCGTAAACGTACACTGTTCCATCGGGGACAAAGAACAAATGAAGAAGAAACAATAGAGAAACAGAGACATAACAAGCCTGTAATTTGAGGGTTATGCAATTCTTGTCAAATACTTCAAGACAAAAACTTTGAATAAATTGACAACTTAGAAAAAACAAAACAAAATCTCATTATACATGGGAAACTTTCTTACAGTACAATAGCCTTCTCTCCAGAAATTTTGAAATGTTTTTTTTTTATACCCGCCAATTTTTTGTTCTGTAGAAAGCGCGTATTGATTTGATCTGTTTTGAATTTCTTGCAAAGCTATACGAGGGATATCTGCTCAAGCCGTCCCTGACTTAGCAGTGATAGACTAGAGGGAAAGCAGCTAGGCAACACTATCCACCGGCAACTCTTGGCCTACTGTTTTACTAAGGAATATTCAAATTGACTGTCACATTATAATGCTCCCACGGCTGAAAGGGCGAGCATGTCCAGTGAAGGGGCTTCGAACCCGCGACCCTCAGATTGCGAGTCGAGCGCCCTAACCACCTGGCCATGGTTAACGGTTGAATAACGAGCTATGAATAAAGCATTTTATATAAAAGAAATAAGAGATATCAGTCGAGCGCTTTAACTGATTGGCCTTCCTTGGTCTAGGCGCGTATTTAGTGGAGAAAATGTGTATGTATGTATATATATATATATACACACACACATACACATAAGCATATAGAAATATTTATTCGTATAGCTTTGGATGTAAAAAGTTAGTCCTATCGGGAACATCTGTATATAATTTTCAATCAGCATACTATACAGATCTAATTCTTCGAACTCAAAATCATGTTAAGAAGTCTAAAATTTGTTTTCTCTCACTCACGATATTTCCTAATGATATACTAGTGTATATCTTACATTACCTCTGTACGTTATTAGTGGTTTTAAAACTTTATCAAAATATCTCTACTTGCAGGATTTTTAAGCTGTTTTTACATTTTTTATAACAAAATACGTAACAAATCAATGAATTGACGTATTCCGACGTTACAAGAATGAAAGAAAATTGTACGCCACTTTTCTCTTTTTAAAAAAAATGCATAATACTCAAACTTAGCTATTTAGCATTATAGAACAGAGAGAGAGAGTTAAATAGCTTAAGCAATGTGGATCAGCGATTTTTTACTCGTGGGTCTAAAATAATAACACTGACTGTATGATCTAATGTCAACGAGAATAAAATGTTCGCATCATTTACAGAATAATATAGATGTACATTATTAAATGGATCCGTATAATTTTTTTCACTAAACGTAAAGAAAAAAAACAACACCACTAATCAACGGCATACATGAAAGGTTTATCTAATTCATTATGAGATTTAAACTAAAAAGAATGTTACGCATACAAATTATTTTCTAATGTAAACATTGTCACACAAAAAAAACAACAAAAAATACTGAAATGTTTAAAGCGCTAAAAACGTTAAAGCATAATTACAATGTTATCTTTATCTATAGCTTTGCTGTAGTAATAGATAATATTATAATCAGTACAAGTTCAACATAAGAATGAAAGTCATTTAAACAATAAAGTTAATGAAACTTTTAATTTTAAATACAAATATTGTAACAAGATATTTAAGTCATCTCTAACCAGTGTTATTTTTTTGTATTCAGTTAGTCAGTAGGCAGGAAATCAAATCTAGAACGTTAGCGATGTAAGCCCTCAAACTTACCGCTGAGTCACAAGAAGTCTTTTTCAAATACTAGAAACGGCAGAGTGGGTCTTAATTTTTATTTTAGGTTAATTAAGAAACTTTAAGAAATATCTTTGTGAAAGTGATATGGTTATATAATTAGCCAATTATTCATTTCAAAAAGAAATTAGTGCATTAAGATATATCATTGTCAGCAGCATTAGTAAAAAGTTATAAAAGAATAGCAGAAATATTATTCATATAAATATCAGTTTTTCTATTATTAGGTTAAAATTTTTTTTCCCCAAGAAACTGTAAAAAAGTTTAAATACAGGAAGTCAGACATTTTCAAAGTAGGTAAAGTTCCTTTGATTTCGCGATTTGTTATATATAAATGTATATATGTGTGTTTATGTCACAAAGCCACGTTGCAATAAGTGCCTCTGGATTTCTAGCTACGTGTTTAGGGATTTTCTTTCATCAAAGATTCTGTTACTTGCAGCTCCTTTCAACTACGCTTGAGTGTCTTTCAAAAATTGTATAACTTTTTTTTTACAAAATATGACACCCCAGCGGTAAGATCAAACCTATAACTTTATCCATACAGCTTTTGAACTAACAGAAACAGGCATTTGGAGAAATATGTAAGAACAGCTTTTAGTATAATGGAAAGAAGTACACATTGCCCTTTTCATCTTTTAACATTTTATAAACGAAGAATCAAATAGACAGATGGATGGATAGTTTGTTTTTGAATTTCGCGCAAAGCTACACGAGGGCTACCTACGCTAGCCGTCCCTAATTTTGCAGTGTAAGACTAGAGGGAAGGCAGCTAGTCATCACCACCCACCACCAACTCTTGGGCTGCTCTTTTACCAACAGATAGTGGGATTGACCGTTACATTATAACGCCCTCACGGCTGAAAGGGCGAGTATATTTGGTGTGACGGGGATATGGATGGATAGAATCATAAAAATACCAATAGATAGGCGAAGTACCAGATACATCTCCTAAAATAGTACATAGCTAAGGCGATTATTTTAGAATGAATTTGATATAGTTTATGAATATAGTTGGTTCAACAACATTCGTTCACGCTGGGTGACGTCAGTAAAAATCTTCCTTATGTGATATCTGTAATACCAACATACCTTATTGTACCTTTAAAACTGTAATATTTAAAACTGATTTGTTTTTAGGTTTTAGCTCTTTTTAGAAGTTTATTGTTGACCACATTAAACTAGCACCTTAAAAGTGCAGCCTTTCCCTAGCAACTGCCAGTTTTAGATTATCTCTGTGTTCTTATTGGTTTGTTTCGCGATGACAATTTGAGGGTTGGTCTCCTCAGGTTGTTGGCTTTTTCTTCTATAGGAACATCGCGTAGTCATTTTGAATTACTTTTGTACGATTGGTAGAAACTAGGAAAATCGCGTTTTCTTTGCTTGAATATCCGTGTCCTCGTCTTAGTTCTGTTTCAGTCTAGTTTTTTTCTTGAAAGAGTGTACTTCAGTGAAGAGAGTTATACGTAAGGCTGTAGATACACCTTGTGGTCTATTTCACTTGCCTCTTGTTTTTGTGCTCTCGTTCTCTCTAATTAAGAAGTAAGATTAGTTTTTAATATTAGTTCTGTAATATTAGTTCTGTTTCAGTCTAGTTTTTTTCTTGAAAGAGTGTACTTCAGTGAAGAGAGTTATACGTAAGGCTGTAGATACACCTTGTGGTCTATTTCACTTGCCTCTTGTTTTTGTGCTCTCGTTCTCTCTAATTCAGAAGTAATATTAGTTTTTAATATTAGTTCTGTAGTTAATAAAGGGAATCAGGAAGAGAAAATGGCGAGTTGAGAGATAAAAGCTGGAAAGTATTGTGAATGAAGTTTATCAGTGGTTTTCTGCAAATTTAGATTTTTGTGGCTTTTTTTGGCGCATGCCAAACTCATTCAATACAGTCCAGCCACAATAACTTAATTTTTATTGTAAGTCAGCGGACTGTTTGCCAATTGAATTCTTCCAAGCTATAGTCGTCTGCAACAAAAACAAAATTATTGCATCTATACAATACAATTTGTGGTGGTTGACTATGCGTCACCTCGTCTTTAGATGCTAACAAAACACAAAAGACAGAGAGGAAATCTACTGGTATCAGAAAAATTCGTAACTATAGCAGAGAAATCTTAACGTGCTTGTTAAAATAAACTGAGTCCTTTGAGAAGAACTAACAAGGGTGTTTTGTATAAAGTTAAACCCTAGTTGGGATTTATGACCAAGTTGAATTTGAAATAATAATAAAAACTCTTCCTGTTTCAGCACTAGGTTGAGTAATGCGAGTTTTCAACCACATGGTGGATTTATTTTTATATCTAATTTGAAGGAAGCGTTTGGGGTATGATAATACTGATTTTTAAATCGACACCAGCTTTTTTGTTTGTATTGTTCTCTTCCGTTTAATCCATTTCTTTTTTATAGATTTTATTCTTCTCCAAAAGCCAAGCGCTCTCCACAACATTGTTTAGTTATAAACAGAAGGAAATCTAGAAAGCAGTCGTATCAACAAAAATGTGCCTAGGTGAAAGAAGCACATGTGTAACTTTATAATCAGTTGTAGTTGCAAACATTCTCTTAACACCGAGTTAGACAGATACAGTTGCTTATTGGACAAAAACGTTAATTATCATTTCCACCAACTTGAGAATAGCTATTAAACAACAATATTCATACTATAACAACCTATTAACTTGATCAGTATCAGGCTTCATCAGGCCAATTGAATTTAGAAGATACATAATGATACTTCAAAAAATGTCATACCACGACCAAATGGTGGCTAGAGATTCAACTAGCATAAGATCTTATTAGGCAGCTAAATTTAGTAGTTACAGCATATTATTAAGCAATAATTTTCATACCATGACCAATTAGTGGACATTATCAGGCCAGCATCATTTAGTATATAGAGCATGCTATTTTAGCCTAGCTACATTCAGTACATATAACATGATATTATTGAAAGAACACCTAGCGTACACAGTTTCAATCAACATAACAAGTTTAACCATTGCTTTTTATTAGATACAGCATGTTATTAAACAACAATGTTCCTACTATGACCATCTAGTGGACACAGTTTGAACCGGCATAGGTTTTGTTAGGTCACTTACATTTATTAAGTATAGTTTGCTATTAAACAAAAGAGAAAAGATCATATGGAGATCAACAGGTTGCTGAAACTTTTTTACACAGTTAGGTTATAGATAACCAATCTTATCATACAGAAGAAACACAACATGAGGTATATGAGGAGCATGATTAAGTATAAGAATTACCACTTTCAAATAAAAATGTTTTATTGAATAAGTAAAAACCACAGCGAGTTATTTTTTTCCCGAAGCATGTTAAAATAATAGGTTTTTCTCACGATTGATCTATGTTAGGTGATTTATATATATGTATAATATATTGAACAACAACTAAACTTAGTATTTTAAACTAAATCTAGAGTGTTTTGGCATTCCAATATGAACGTTTTTTAGCATTCAGCTGCTCATTTCAATAATAATATTGAGGGAAAAATCAGTAAAACTCTTCAAATTTCTGACATATTTACATACTCTACATATTTAAATCATTCTGTGGTATTATACTTTCATTGCAATCCTGTTAAGTACGAATATATTTACTATTTGTAAATACTAGGTTACCTTAGGATGATATTCATTAAGTATTGTTAAAATAATGTCACACACGACATTAAAGTAAACTAGAGAATGTTTTTTAAACAAATATAACGATAACTGGTATACAAATATGTGTTCGATAGTAACTTGAAATAATTCAATGCAAGATTGTAATATAATGTAAACAAAACGGAGAGAAAATTAATCCATGATAATTTAGAATTATGATAACGAAATAAAGTATTCAATAAAGCATGTAAAATGGACACAAAATGGCTGACACATAATGATGGTTTCAAGTTTGTTAATGGTGTTTGTTTGTTTGTTTTTGAATTTTGCGCAAAGCCAAACGAGGGCTATCTGCGCTAGGCATCCCTAATTTTGCAGTGTAAGACTAGAAGAAAGGCAGCTAGTCATCACCACCCACCGCCAACTCTTGGGCTACTCTTTTACCAACGAATAGTGAGATTGACCGTCACATTATAACGCCCCACGACTGAAAGGCCGAGCATGTTTGGTGGGACGGGGATTCGAACACGCGACCCGCAAATTGCGAGTCCAGTACCCTAACCACCTGGCCATGCCGGGCTGTTAATAGTGTAAAAGTGGAATATACACGATGCATCTCCTCCCCTTCTTTTCTCCATTCTGACAACTTGTAAACAATACAAATTATGACCCATCTTTCAGTGTTATCTAACTGGCATCTATTGTCTGTTATCTTACAATGTAATCCTAGTAGCTAAGGTCTTTGTGTTTGAAAATTTAAGAGCTGTTTGTTTCTTGCTTAAACAATCCAGTCGTCTATGCAAAATCGTTTGGCACTTTAGCAACGCATGGAGATTTTGCGTACTAAAATCGGATCATCGTCCGTATTTACCTCACTTGTAATCAAGTCGGTTGCACACAGCTGAGCGATCAATTTCATTTAATGAATTTAACTTAGCCAGGCTAAAGCTGTTCTGAGCAAAGGCTAGTTGGCAAAGTAATCCTCAGTAAAGGCGACAAAATGACTGCTGCAATAATTACCCACTAAGTACGACAGATCGGCAAAAGGATACGAAAGTCAACTTGCTCAGCTCTTGATATGAAACATCTGTTGTGCACTCAGTGTAGCTAACGAGAGATGTTTTGAGCTACAAGACTAGAAAATTAATTCGGACGATAGCAGAAGCCAATCTAACTTCTCTTTAACGCGCCATGATTAAGTCGACTGTCACGTGCTAACTCTAAACCAGACCACTTTCTGTGTATGTGTTGGACTACCTCTGATAACACCAGTGTTATATGATGTTCCTATGTACTATAATCAATCTGGAAAACCCAGAAGCATCATTACTAGATGTTTGCAACAGAGTTCTCTTTCGCTGATTAATCATGTTTCTACCGAATCATTTTCATGTGCGTTGCTCTCATAAATCTTGGAATTAAAGCGAAAAAATTATTAACATTTAAAAAATGAATATATATATATATGGTTCATACATATGTGCATTGACTTTTCTTTTACTTTCTCTGTATCTATTAATTTTATATCATTAAAGATATTCAAAAGAACATTTAATATCATTATTTGAATTGATGCTACAAATTTGTTTAATAAATTAAAACATACATATATATTAATATACGGGAATTAACTTATTATAAACATACTGGACAGATAATTATAATAAGTATTTTAAAAGTAACAGTCATGTTAATATTTTACTCTTTTTTTCAGCTCACTGTGCTGTTCCTTGTTTGAGCTTTACTCGTTTTTTTTTGTTTATGTGATTTATTCTGTATGATTTGTTTGTTTGTTTGAAGTTAAGCACAAAGCTACGCAATGGGCTATCCGTTCTTTGCCCACCACGGGTATCGAAACCTGGTTTCTAGCGTTGTAATTCCTCAGACATACCGCTGTGTCACTGGGAGGTTATTCTGTATGACAAATATTTATAAATTCGATTGAATAGAGTGCTCGAACAGTAGCTTAAATTACAATACCCGTGTAAATTGTAATTAAATGCTAATTTTCTTGTACAGTATTTCAGATATAAGATAAAAACGATTACCGGCTATTATGTGATAAATAAACATTTTGAGTTAAATACATATAAGTCAATAATTTTGTCTTTAAATTCTGTTACAATTAATTACGACTATAATGGAAAAACTTGTATGTATTCCTTAATACACTTCTTATTAAAAATTCAAAAATGATTGCCTCAAAAAGTAGTAAATTTGGTGGGAATTGTTTTGTTCAAATTTTTAGTTTTTCGTTGCTTTATTAGTAGCCGTGAGTGAATATTAGTAACTATTTGCTCACATATGTAAGTCTTCTTATGTACAATATTATGTTTTTTTCTGGAAATGCGACTAACATCTACTAACATTAAGGAGCAGTAACTAAAGAAAACCTGAAAATGTTACATTTTAAGTCTTACATTCAGACACGTGCATCATTTCCCGGAAAATATGACATTGTACTTAAGAAGGTTTTCATAGATAATCATATGAGTCTTAATATTCATTCATGACTAATGATAAAGGGACAGGAAACTTATTATTTAATATATCAAATTTCCGCTATATCAAATTAAAAAGCAATAATAACAAACCCATTTTTACTAATCTCGCATAACTTAAAATTATTTTATTTTTTATTTGAATTAATGAGCATCGTGCTTAAAACAAACCTCACTGATCTCGGAATAGCAGTCAATCGTGATAGAGTGAAATATATATTAGTTTCTAGACATCACATGCCCAAGTGACGGAACCACTCGTTCTTTTTATTTTCATTCTCGCATCCAATTAGATAAATAAGAGTTTAAAGAACTGGTAGCTAGTCTCTCTGAATATCTATTGAGACGCATATCAGATATATTCATTATATCATGCTGTTTCAGTAGGGCTGGTCATGTTTTGAGCCTAAAACAAAAAAGAAAAAGAATTAAAAAATTGGTGGTTGTTGGTCCTGTTTTTGTCGAATACATGATGAAGGACGAACTGCTCAAACGAATCTTTACATCAAAGAATTCGCCCAGGAACCACTTAAGTAGTTATTCAGTGGAGAATCGCCTGCTTGAAGCCAGAAAAAGAAATACAAAAGAAACGTTGCTATTCTTGTGTGGCACATGGAAGAATACTTCGCAGAAATACAAAAAGAAAATGTTAGATTTTTTTTTATCTGGAAAAAAACCACCACATTTTTAACAAAGTTAAGTTTGTAAAATGTTTCCTATCAAAGTGCCCCAAGTGACACAGCGGTATGTCTGCGGACTTACAACGCTAGAAACCGGGTTTCGATACCCGTGGTGGGCAGAGCACAGATAGCCCTTGTGTAGCTTTGTGCATAATTAAAAACAAACCTATCAAAGTATTATTTTCTATATTTGTATTAAGAAATGTCATTTACTACTTGTTTATTTAGAATTATTGTAAGTGTATGTTTATTTTCAAATATCTTTAAAGTTTTTATATAATTTTTTTAATACAAGAATAATGTAAAACCTACCTGTTTCAATGTTTCGCATCAAATCAAAGTTAATGAAAACTAAGTTACAGATGTCTATGCTCTTGTCTGAAGCTAAATTAATGGTTTAAGCCTCTGAATGCCAAACAAGATTTTTCAGATTAATAAAACTGACATTTTGATCAGTGGATTTGTTTTATATCTACCACAATGCACCAAAATATAAATTAATATATGCTGTATACCACCTAACTTACAAGACATATCATTAAGTGTGTACACGAAAACTGAAACTGACGTTTTCTGACGTATATCTTATTAAAATATGTTTCTGGAGATCGACATTTTCAGCTCGTTTGTTGATAATATATAACATATGTCTTTTTTTAAATATTTTCTTTAGGAATGATCTCACTTGACATTACTAATCATTCATCTTTATGTAGGTGATCAGCTTATAGACAGGCACGTGGTATATATGCTTATATAGTATATAAAAAATTTAATTTATCTTGAATAATATGTAATCTATGTTATCATGGAACCCCGTGACCAAGGCTTGTCATATATATATATATATGTGTGTGTATTTTGAGCTTTGTTTTTTTTTATTAAACGTGTTCTAATGATATATAGATATGATTATTGCAAATATTTCTGGTATAATTTTCTAGCAATTACTGTTTATTTATTTATTATTATACTTGTATATGAAAATAGTAATATAACGTTGGGGAACTTGCAGTTATGTAACTACATACAAGTTTTAAAGCATCTGTGGAACTAATAAGGTTCAGGGATTTGTTACATTCGATTAGGTTTCGTCATAAGAGAGCAGCATTGTTCAAAGCTTGATGGTTGAAAAGATGGGTAACCATAGCAACTTCAGCTCAAACGAAGGTAAAATGGGAATGACTTATATCAGAAAACTTATTTGTAAAAAAAAAAACGACTAAAGAAAAAAAGAGTTAGAAGGCATTAAGCCTTTTATTGTCTGTTCAGATAACTGATAATTGTTGTTTTATCGTTTCTAAAAGCTAAAGTCGGTCACACTCATATAATAACAACTTCAGGTGACCATTTTCAATTTAATAAGATTGTAAAAGGTAATGTATTCATTGATGTTCCTGTAGAGTCCGTTAGAAACGATTTTCCAGTGATTTTCCAATTATATATTGTTTTATTGAGAAGAGTGATAGTGAACGAGGGAAAATGTGTTTTAAAACAACGGTTTATGATTTGTCAGTGTGATTAATATTTGTAGTTAAATGAACGTTCCTACTTCAAGAGGTAAAAAGTATTTTTTTCGTATAAATTATAAAAATAGACATTGAGGATAATATTATAGTGACAATTACAGAGTCTGAACTGTACTGTTACATACATTTAAATTTGTCTACTTCAAATGCTGTTATTCAATCTCGGTAAGTCTGAAGATTTGTAATGCTAAAACCGGGTTTCGACACTTGTGGTGGGTACAGCACAGATAGCTCAATGTGTAACTTTGTACCTCACTACAAACAAACAAATTTATTCAATTTCGTATCAACCAACAATGACTATACAATGTCAGCTGAGAACAATTGTTTTGAACCTCATTAATTTACAGTCTTCGCTGATCTTTTCATGAAATATAGAAATTAAAAAAGTATATACGAACACACACACATATATATTTAGGCTTAACAATTGTGACTAAACATCAGATACTTACTAAAGATGTTAGTAATAAAATCCTCTTGGTTAATGTTTCAAACCGAATATGTCATCTTAGATCCATCTTTTGTAACTATAAGCCATCGATCATCAGGCCTTTCGCTCAGTGTCAGAAGTATACACTAGTTACATGGAGCATAATTCTATGTAAAATTCTATTGGCATGTTTTATGCTCTTTTAGTCTGAAATACGGCACAGAATAACAGAATTGCGTTAAAATCACATTCAACAAAACCTGCTTTCATTGCATTTCTTATACTTAAGAAGTTATCTCACTTCGCCAGTTTAAGTGTTTTGTTCATTAATTGAAAGTAATAACTACTGTATGCAAATAACGTTTCAGCTAGGCTTTTGCTTCCTAAGTCTGGGTGCGGAGGGCTTGTATTAAAAGCAACGAACTTTAGGCTTGGGCTTCTAGCAGAAACCCTTGTAGAAAATTGTTAATAGATTAGTTAAGATGACTATATTTAAAACATATTTAAAACGTATAGTCTAAATATATGTTTTGTTCTGATTTATTAGGTTTATAGATATGTTTCATTTCATCATCTTAGATGTTTTATATCTTAACAAAAATATTTTTTAAATATTTATATCCAAAATAAAATCATAAGTATCTCGTTTTAAAAGTATATACAGTTGTTTAAATGAAAAACCAAGTGTGATACCAAACGGATTTTATCGTTGTTTTTACGATCAGTTCTAAATCGTGACATATATATATATATACAAAGCTGCTAAGTTTTCCATGAAGATGTGATATGTTGCTTATATATATAGGTAAACACATGAAGATGTATTTTTATATATAGGTAAACACATGAAGATGTATTTATATATATAGGTAAACACATGAAGATGTATTTCCAGAAATTCTATAACCACAGAACGACTGTATTGTGTTGCTGAGATATGTATATATAGAAATACGATAAAGATACCATGTTGATAAGATGTGAAATTGTAACAAAGATTCTTTTTAATACAGGATCATGCTAGTGTTGTATGGCTCTAACACCTGTGACGCTATATTTATATTTCATGGCATACACTCGATGAAATAATTCTCACGTATGTAAATGTCGATTCTGTTCAAGTAGATTGTTTCTCTTTAAACCTTTTCTACCTAAAATACAGAAATTATCTTATTTGCTTAAAAGAACTGAGAGAA
This sequence comes from Limulus polyphemus, assembly GCF_000517525.1. Classification (NCBI taxonomy): domain Eukaryota; kingdom Metazoa; phylum Arthropoda; class Merostomata; order Xiphosura; family Limulidae; genus Limulus; species Limulus polyphemus. Next base: position 386,281 of record NW_013665770.1, read on the forward strand.
AATAGAAAATGAAACTTGTCCTTCCGATTCCTTTACAGGAAAAAAGCACAAAGGGTAATTAAGGTTTAGGTAAGTTATTAAATTATATTAAGGATATGAAAAGATGAAACTTCGATAAGTTGTAGAAAGGGGTTGTTTGTCTGAAAAAAAAAAGAGATTAAAACTTAGCGAGATCATAAAAATTAGATTTATTTCCTTGTAAAGAGAAAAATAGATTTAATAAAAACTTACTTCTTGCTCTCATCTACCTCATGTCTAACAATACTACAGAAATTGTGTAATTTTTGCCTTATTAAAACGTACTTTTAAACTCAAGTTTAAAAATCAGTAGGCCAGAATATAGTTGTCGCTTTTTTATTTTCATGTGTTGCTTGAATAATAACAAAAAGCATGATTTAAAATTTATAAATAAGAAAATATAGAGTCAAAGTATGCACTAATATATATGTGTAAGAGCACAGATTAAACTTAATAGAGTTCCATTTTATATAACAAATACATGTGTGTTTGTATATTACTAATGTGATATCTGAGTTTAGTGAACCATCACAGGTAAGTCACCTCCGCAATAACAAGAGGGAAGACAGGACTTTGTTAATGGGTAAGTATTGGTAATCGAAATATGGGATGTAAAATGTGATGACCACGTGGTTCTGTGTGGACCAAATATAAATTGAAAGTTCACGAGAAATATAAAAGTACCTTTATTAATAGAAACACAAAAGGACAACACAAAAAAAAACCCTTGAATAGATTGATGAAAAACTGGACTAGAGCTTTCTTTAAACAACGATAGCTTCTAGTACAAACACTGAACTCTATCTTTGCTCTCTCTCTCTTTTCTTCTCTTTAGGCTTCTCAAATCTGGAACTACAACAAAGACTGCCTGTTCTTAAGCGTCATTCTTTGCCGTCTCCACTAATCAAATTAGATTTATTGTATATGACAATCACTCTTCACTCCCTTGTGAATATTGGACCAGCAGCCTAAAAAAATCAAGTTACACGTTACTATAACTAAAGAGATAAATGAGAACACAGAAACAGGCCGAAATTGACAGTAACTAGAAAGGTGTCACCTTCTATAAGATACTGGCTCAAAGCGGTCAAAAAGTGAACTAAAAATAGCGTGTTTAAATATACCTGAACTTTGATATTTTAAAAAATAAAGTTCCTGAAGGACAGGTATGATGCTGAAGAGTTCACTCATATATATGAATAGACAGCTAAAGAGATAAAGTGAGAGAGTGGGAGAAACAGCGAATTTTATAAATATGTAGTGGATAAACAATGTACCAGTTTAAATATATATATATTTCCAAATGTTATAATTACTCAACTAAGTATGAAGAGCAGATAAATTATTTTCATCCTTATAAGTCTGAGAGATATTGGCAGGATCGATTCTCTATTTGTTACTTAATAGAATCGATTAACATCATCAACTTAATTTAGATATATATATATATACGTATAATTTCAAAATGTTTTCCGAAATATAATATACAAGTATGTTTGTGCATAATTTTATTCGGGTTAATAACTGAAACAAACTTATTGTGCAATTGAAGTGTTCATATGAATTGGAGAAAAAAGAAAGTTAAATGTATTAACGTGGAGATAGTTTGCACATGGAGTAGACACAATCAAAAACTTTTTTTTCCCCCATTCATTTTCTCTATAAAGTGTTTCAAATGTCATTTACAGATTTGATACACTTATAACAGCTGCTGTGTAATATAACGTTCAGAAGAACATAACAAACAAAAAAAGTGGTACAAAGTATACCAGAAAATCATTATTTTGAATATTGCGAAAGTGTTTGCGTTTTTGTTAAATGAAAAATGTTGACTTCCTACATTGACTATAAGATATCATTAACAATAAACATCGCTCACTTTACGGCCAGACGTCATTTCGTTTATTAAAATCATAACTAAATGGTTGTTGTTCCATTTTTAGCGCAAATTTAAAAAAATGGGCTATTTGCGCTCTGTCCACCCCTGGGAATCGAATCCCAGATTCTGGCGTTGTAAGTCTGTAACTTACATCTGACCTGCAGATGGATGCGTATCTAAGCGAAAGCATATATGGAGTTACCAGACAAAGCAATATCACAAAATTACCTTTGCATATTGAAAGAACTCACAAACTACGTTATGCCACTCTATAGCTGAGATCTTAGTGGGTGAATGTCTATCTATTCATGAAGTATTGAAGTAAAACATGTATGTGCAATTTTGTCTTTAATAAAACGTTTTACAGGCGTCTATTATTGATGGTATAACGCTAATAACTTGACAGCCGATGGAGATATGTAGCAGGTTATATCTTTAAATTTCAAAAAAAAAAAAAAATCAAGCATAAGGTATTAAGAGTTTTGAAATTAACCAAATAAGAAAATGTTAGTAGCACATCTTAAAACACTTTCATATGCCCAAATTGAATATTTTCACAATAGATAATACTTCGGAAGAACGATAGAATACTAGAATTAACAGCTACTGCACAGAGCAAATAAAAAGATTAAATTTACAAATGAGTAGTAAAGTCTATATTATTTATGTATTATATATAAATGTTTTTATTTAAATTTACTTATAGAATCATTAGAGTGTTACAGAAGTAGCTTGTATAATTTTCTTAGACCTTAACTTCAAGGATTATATGAGAAAACTCTTGAAGAAGGGTTGATTTGGTGGCGGTATTTTCAATATGAGGTTGGTTGTACGAAACAAAGAAAGTTACAAGCATGTAACATATCTTCAGGTCTTATAGCTCTTCCGGGTGACCTTTGTGTACTCCTGCTGGCATCTCCGCTATTAGTTAAACACATTGATAACAAACGTATTCATATTAGCAAGTGTAAGTGGTCTTGCGGTGTAAACCGTAGATCTGATGTTGGTGTAAACTGCAGATTTCATGTAGCCTCATAACAAAAATTCCACTGATGTTTGTTCCGGAAAGCACGACATTTTGTGTGACAATTCCTCGCGGCATTTTCAGTGATTCAGTAGGGGTGCAAAATGAGATGGTGTTCCGACTTTCTAGAAGAAACACACACCAATAATGCCATCAAACGGCAAATGCCGGAAGAAAAGGTTTTTAATATAGCTAGGTATATTAGTGATCATATTCTACTGATTATGCATATTTCGTTGTGAAATATTACACCAAACATTGGTTCAAATACCTCCGCTTATTCCTAAGTGATACTGGGTTCTCATCTCTCCTAAATTTGACAGTAATAGTTACACCAAACAGATAGAATGCCGCTTCATGCACGTATCAATGCAATTGATCCAACAGCGCGAGAAACATGGTACTCATCCTGAGTCTGGTCCTGGATTATGCTTCGGGTAGCTGACTGAGTTTGCCACGCACAAATATTCATTTTTGTAATATATATATATATATATATATTAAACACTGCATTCTTCATTATGTAAAGTTTAGCGAAAGCCCTTTCACCTTTTCCCTAGGCCACAATGATAGACTTCGATTGCAGAGGAGACAGTCGTCCAAACCTACTCTTAAAATACACAGATTCTGCATACGTCTACTTCTTTTAATGGTGGTCCAGATGAGTAGGTATGATATCGTAGAGTTCACTCATACATAGGTATACTGTACTACAATATTATCAGAAAAACACCTGTACAGCTAACGTTTGTATTGTCTTTAAAAAAGGGTATACCTTCAACATGAAATTATTATTAGGAGAATACAGTTTCACTACTACACTAACACCAGGAAAACACCTGTATTGCCTTTAAAGATAAATAGCTTTATTAAAGTAAAAGCTGAGATACCCGTCCTTTGTCTGTGATATGAACTAAAATAAAAATGTGTGGGTGGATGCTATGATAGGTAACACAAAAATCCCAACGTTCACAAAACTTATTTATAACATAACATATTATTACAATATTCATTATTACCTCACCAAAAGTTCTGTATAAGCTTTATGAACTCAATATGTATATACACACGTACTTAAAATATGGTATACACTGTGCGATGATCAGGGTGATTTTGTAGGAAATAGTAGCGGCCAAAGTAGTGGCGGTAGGGGTGCTTTCTGTTACCCGCTCTCAACACCTAGCTCTTAATGTCTTCACACAGTGTTTCATGTGATTAATTAATTGACAGTCATTGGCAGCAGTTGTGTCTTACGGGCCGAAGTTGAAAGGTCACGGGTCAAAGTAGGAAGTGGGTATAACTCAGCTTTATGGTGGCTGTTGGAGTAGAAACTTAGCTGAGTTTATGTGTTATTAGCAATAGTGGCGGCTATTTATTTTTCATTGCATTCCTCCATACAGCTAGCGCACTCTCTGAGATATATAAGACGTTTTTGTTCCTCCTTCCGCCAGACCATGTGTATGTTGTATTATACAAAATTTAATAACGTTTTTTTCAGTGTAAAGACGTGGCGATATCTATGAATGTAGTTAACATTAACTTACGTCAAAGATAATAAATGCTAAATAACAGCAATAATGAGGAGTGGAAAATGTTGTGACCCCCCAGTAACATACCTCTTGCTCTAAACTATCATCCAACAATGTTTGGTTGAGATTGGCCCAGCGATCTAGGAGTAGTCAGATAGCGGACGGCCAGACACACGATTTAAGGCATAGTTCATTCAAATGAGTTTTTATTAGTTATTTGTTAGTTACTTTGTTTGTTTTGTAATTAAGCAAAAAGCTACACAATGGGCTATCTGTGCCCTGCCCACCACGGGTATCGAAACCCGGATTCTAGCGTTTTAAGTCCGCAGACATACCACTGTGCCACTGGGGGGCTTATTTGTTAGTTGACCGATTCATGGGCATCTCAAACAAAATAAAAATTAACTAAATCAAACTTATTTGAACTTAACTTAAGTTAAGCAATATATTAAATATCCTTCCATTATTTCAGGAACGATTTAAATATAATGAAAACTACATTTGGTTTAATCCACTGAAGCATATTAATTTCAACAATACAAACTAAAACAAATATTTAGTTGTGATAACGTATATATATGTGGAAACATAATGGTATAATTAGAGATTACTTTTAATCGTACAAGAACACTCAAACTATCTTTTATAGCAAACTTCATAAGACACTCATAACTGAGTACGGGTGTGTGTGCATGGTCCCCCCCCTGAGAATCTAGAAGACTAAAGACGATATATGAAAATGTTTGATTCTACAGAGAGATAAAATTAGTACTGAAGATAAAGAGTGTTTTCTTTGGAGCTAGTTCTAACTATGTAGAACATACCAATATAAAAGTAAAACAGACTGAGCTTCATTTTAATAAGGAAGTTATTCGAGCTATTGCAAATAAAAATTAAAAGCCAAAAAAATATATTTTTAAAATCCACAAAGTGCTATAGATAGATGATCCAATAAATCTAAAAAAAAGTCCTAGAGTTGTTTTATCGAGAAGGAAGTTAGCCACGCTTCTGGTTTTTTAAACTAGATAAAAATGTTATCAGAAGTCACTGGTAAAAATGACTAGAAAGCTTTTTTTTTTCCACGAAGACTATCATAAATAATACTTGATCAAAGCCAGCCTCCTTTAAAAATCAGTACACAAAACTAACCCAATACATAATTTAAAATAGCCGTCCAAGTAAGAGTATGGAATATCATAAAACAAACGCGTATAATGATTATAATACATTGGCTCATTAGTTGAGATTCATAGAAGTCGGAAAATGTATATTTTTTAGCGTTATTAAAAAATATTTTGCGTCATGCAAATGTTCTTTATCGTACACGAAAGTAAATCGTCAAAAGCTCACGTCGGTAGTTTTTATAACATTTACGTAAGTAATTATGTAGTATGTTGTGAATATCAAATAATGCTATGCCAGTGTATTACGACAGCTAATTATAAAAAAACAAAAAAAATTAAGTTGACTTATTTTTTTGATGAAATAATATGAACGTTTTTTTTTACTCAAACAGTGACACTTGAATGGAAAGTAATAAATTATGTGGGTTTATCAAATATTCACATAAGCTATTTTATTTATTATTTATTAAGTAAAGTAAACATACTACCTATGTCCCTACTACTACTTCTGTTATAAACCTTGATTTTTACATCCTGATATACGTTTTATCTAAATTAGTTATATATATTCTCTAACGTGTAACATTCATGTCTGTTACTTTTGTATACACGTGTAAAATTTTGTAGTTCAGATTATATAAAAGAAAGTTTTACTTACATAATTATAAAAGTTAGAACTATTGCCGCTGTGTCGAAAGTGCTATTTGTAGGAAAGGTGCGTTTTGTTTTTGTTACTAAGCTTGTAGCCAGCTAACTTTAAGTCTTTTTCATATACAAGTCTTGTTGAAAGGTAAGGTTAGGACAGCTTTCTAAGCCTATACAACAAAGAGACATTATGCTTCTTTATACACAACAACAAAAAAGCATGAATGTTATAAGGTGATTGTTAGGCTGTTTTCTTTCTTAGCCACAATTATGTAATTTATTGTTTGTGCCCTCCAATGGCACAACGGTATGTCTGCGGACTTACAAGACTAAAAATCGGGTTTCTATACCTGTGATGGGCAGAGCACAGATAACCCATTGTGTAGCTTTGTGTTTAATTACAAACAGTTATTGTTTGTTTACCTCATTTCTAATTTTATGAATAAATTAGGTGAGTGTGTACATTTGTGTTTCGAAAATTCGCACAAAGCTACACAAAGGGTATCATCACTAGCCATCCCTAATTTAGGTTTAATCTTGTCTGATCGAATAGTGAAATTCTACCATAACTCTTATAACGCATATATTGTTCCAAAGTGCTGAACATGTTTTATAGTTTAAAGTAATCGAAATAAATTTGTAATTTCACAAGTTATTGTTATTGTTTTAACAACATAATGGATTTCACTAATTTGATGTGTAGGCTTCACAAAGTTTAATTAAAAGTCAAAAATGAATTATTTAACAATGACCGTTTACAATAATATTTAGGATCACATAATAGAAGGCACGTGCAAAAAGACCTTTATCATACCAGACTGTGTGAGATAAGTCAGACATATTTTTGTCAAGTTTCCATCTACATAAAAAGAACCCTTAGAACTTTACAAAAAAATCACAACTTTTATTTTATAAATAAAGAACCACGTAGCTTACCCAGTGCATTTTGTGTAGCACATGTTTAGTGTTTTTCGTGTATCTTATCTGTATCCTGTGTGACTGCAACTACCCGTGAATAGGTTATTTTGCTTGAGGCATTCCAGGCATTCCTTGATGTACCAACACACTATTAAGTACAAGAAGGAGACGAAGCTTAGAACGAATTTATATTTCCTTCTTTTCTTTGTATAACCTAAACATATTTAATGCTTCAACTTTAAAAAAAAAACTTCATTACACAATTTGGTAAAATAATTTTGGTGAAATGCACAAACTGGTATACTACCTAAAATACACACAAACCTTTCTGATTTGATATTCTCGTTACTGTATTGATTTACAGTAATAAGGTTTCTATAAATGTTAGGTTCTGTCTACAAGCTTGTAGTTAGATAAGGTATTGAAAATAACTGTGAAAACTGTGACTAAAATGATTTTAAAATGCAAATATTATGAGATTGTCTGAAGATGAACTTATCCCTATTGCATGAAAGTGAGCTGCATCAGAGTTTACAGTCACGTGCTGACAGTAAAGAGACTAATGGAACGCTCACAACCATTGGTTGGCCTGTACAAAGTCCCATTTTGAATATTATTAAGGCTGTATGGGCTTAAATGAAACTGGTGAGATCAACCGGCAGCCGAACAGTTAGCTGAATTCTGTAAAGTATCAGAGGACACTTGAGACGCTATTTCACAATCATACATTGACAAACGTATGGTAGAATTAAAGCAGGGTGTACTGCTTTGTTTAAATACAAAACCGTATTGATTGCTTTTTTCTTGTTTGAGGTTCTTGTACATGTATTGTGTACACGTATCATCTGTACGTTTCCGTAGTTATTTCCAATGCTGTGATTTTTTTAAATTCATAACATGCAAATTGTCTAATTTTGTTATGAGACTGCAAATTCAATTTGGATCATTTGGAATAAAAAGAATTATAAATTATAGAAAAATGATAAATTTGCCTATCTACAACTACTGCTCGGTTTATAAAACTGCAGATTTTATTGTTTAAAACCTTATTAATGTGTTTTAAAGTTTGTAAAATCTACACCTTTGTTACAATCATACTACACTCGCACTTCGCTTTCTCTTCTTGTGTCCATCAACTGTATTTAGATTGTACTTATTCCTATCAGGAATTGGCTCTAATCCCCTAGAGACTGATCAAAGGGCGGATGATTTCTCACACTCAACTTCAACCAATGTTACCTTACACCTAACTTCAAAATACAATTAATAGCTTTATTTAGCAATTCTTATTAAGGTAAGAATATATATATATACAAGATGCAAGGTTTTACTGTAAATGGTTATGTACAGATCAATCAACTAAATAAAATTTCATTTACCTGTTAACAAGTTAAAAACAAACCAATCAGTTTGGATAATTTAAAGGAAAACACCGTTGTCCAATAAAATGATCACAGGTTTCGCCATAGAATCTGGTTGATAAAATAAAGAGTTCTTAATAAAGTTAAATCTAATGAGTTAATTCACAGAATAAAATGTACATCTGTATGAAAAAATGAAGAGTTGGCAAATATTTTAGTTTAGTTCAAATTAATTTTCAAAATTAAATATAAAGATTTATAAAACAGTTTATACCATAAAGCAAGCTTTTTATACAAGATATAATTAATTTTTCTTTAGAATGTATTTTTTTATACAAACTATGTTTCAAGTTAATGATAGCAAAAGTTAAGTTGTTCCTTTTAGTCATGTGAATGTTCTAATATTTCATAAATGACTTTCTGGTCAGTCACGCGATCCACCGAACTAATTGATCATAATAGCAGTCTCAGGATGTTTAATTTTTCTACATGTTCTTTGTTACACATTTTCCAGATTGTAAATAGCACACTAAAAATAATAATACATGATCTATGTCTGCTATGTATGTATTTATATTTTGTTTTGAAATAACTATAAATATGAAGTTCTTTAATTTATCGTATAGATTTAAAAATAATTTAAAAGGTATAAGTGGCATACCCCCAGTGACACAGTGGTATGTCTGCGGACTCACAAAGCTAGAAACCGGGTTTCGATACCCGTGGTGGGCAGATCACAGATAGCCCATTGTGTAGCTTTGTGCTTAATTACAAACAAATAAATAAGACGCACAAAAAAGTTTTAATTATCAAACTTGAAGTAATTTTGTATTCTCATTTAGAAAATGCCTTTTCCATTTCTCAATTTTATAATGATATACGTATGTTCTTTAGAAAGCTTTTGGCATAATTCGGGTTGATTTAAAACGTTTCATGTTCAATTTTAAATTTTAGCTAAGTTTTAATGCTGTAAGAGTGAAGTTGTATTACGTTTATTAAAATAACAATCGGATAAGCTTCTATATACTAAGATACTGATAAAAAATTTTAGTGGTTTTCCGGAATTATTTAAATTCATATTAATAAAACTGGAACTCCTATAAAGTGTGCTAGAGTTTCACTTTTAACTATACGTTATCTTATTTCAAACAACCGCTGGAGCAAAAGTAAACAAGTATCTGGTAATTACAGTTTGTTTATGTTGTCATAAAAATATATATTAAAAAGAGAGAACACTAACGTTCGGAATACCATTAGAACAAAATCTACAAGTAAATGCAACTAAGAGCTCATTAGCTACAATTTCTCTCGCTAGGGCGCAAATGGGTTGGATAATAAATCTCGAAAATATGCTAGAAGCACATGCGTAGATAGCTCGCGTCACACGTTTTAATAATGGCTTCTGTTCTATAAGTTTAATATCCTCATAAATGTGTTATAGAATGATTTAATATAATTATATAGAGTTTTAAGTACGTTAATGTATAACTTCAGTAGCAAATCTTTCATAACAAAAAGTAATGTCTGTTTCCACAGCATTTGATATATTTAATTGTTTCTTTCTTTCTGTTGCATATCCACTCCTAATTTCATTCTTATTACAAATTCGTTTCGTTGCTACTAAACGTTGAAGATAAGATTGATATTAATGTAACAAACATCTCCCTTAGTTTTGCTAAAAATAAACTTTACGTACATCATGATTTTGTAAAATTTAAGTGCAAGATACAAATAGTTAGTGTGACTAAATCACTTAAAACTATTTGCATACGAATTCGAATTTAAAGCTTTCTCTGAAAACATCATTGCTTTAGCCTACAGTCAATACGAACTGGGTTAATTCTTTTGGCTTTGGCGATTGAAGGCTCAAACTGCTTGTATTTTTCATCAAAACAAAAAGTGGAGTTCAATTTTACTCTTGCCATATACTTTTTTTAAAACGTACTATGCAGCCAGATAAGAGCTCACCTTCGGCCTGAAAAAAATGTTTTTGTGGTCTTTATGTAGTACTTCTCATACATTTCTTAAAGTCATATCGTAGTTCTACAAACATTAGGTGACTTTTGGTGACTTTCTGAATACTGTTTGATATGCAATAACTACATAATAGTTTGGAAATCGATGTTATTAGTGGATAAACTTAAAACATCTGTACAAAAAATTGAAACAATATATGAACAGTTCGGAATGGACCAATCACGTAGTTATGTGACCTCCGCAAGAATGAGAAGTTCGAGGATCTACTATTTGGAAATACACGTGTAGCGATTTGTTTTAGGTTGAACGAAAAAAACAAGACAAGTTGTGAAGCTGAAACAAAAATAAACCCTTTATATTGAAAAGGCGAGTAAACATTTACAAAAATGGCTGATTGTCTGGCGGCAGGGGACTCCTGCTATTGATTACTAGGTAAAGTAAACTAGCTGAAATTAAAGGTAGACTAATAAGAAAAGTAAACTGTATCTATTCTTGATAGCTGGTTTACAAGCAGAATATAGTCAGAAGCCTGCACTCTAATGTTGAATCAAAGAAAATATTGACCAGACTTTAGAGCACCTATTGACTCTTTCATCACGAAAGGCCAATCTGATCAAAACATATCAAATTGCGCTCACGATCCATATTATCCTTGTAGCGAACTATTCACAAAATTGCCATGGATCACAAATAACGTGAAGCATTTCGTAATGTAATCTCATTTACCCATGGTAACGTAGAATACAATATAACTATCCCATAAAATAACAGATAGCTTCTTTGGTTGAATCCTGATATAGAAAATAGCATCTTGGGTTGAATTACTACATGATTTAGGCTGATAATATCAACTGCTACAATTTATATATTATTTTATATTTGATAGATTATCTCTATAGATTCTTATGTTATTGGTTATTCATGGGTGTGGAATGACATTTAACCATAACCTAGGTGCGATATATTATTACACTCTGACTGAAAATAATTTAAATGGCATCAAATTGAATTAAAAACCAATAATTCTTTGGTAAAACATTATTATTTCAATCCTCTCTATATAAAAAGCGTACAACATATAAAGAATAATTAAAATTATATTATGAATTCTTCTTACTGGAGACTCAGAAACCTATTTATTATTTAGTTATCTATAGATTACAGTATAGTGTCAGCTATACATACATTTATATGTACAGCTGTATTCTTACTTTATTACAGATTTGTATCTTACTATGCATCTGGAGCTATCAGTTGTCTAGGTTTGTGAATTTTTGATACAATTAATATTAAACCTGTTCTTTATAATTTCAACATACCAAATTTAAGTATATTTCTGGAAATCTACTTTTGACGGCATCTTAGGAATGTCTATTTTTTCTAGTTCCTGCTAATTTTAAACTTTCTTCTGTGTTTCCTTCAGAGTTTTGGACAATAGTGACAAGGAAGTGGTGTTATTTGGTCATTAAATCAATATTCCTTTAAGATTTAACTTCATTTTTATGATGTGGAATGAAACTGGTCAAGGTTGAAGTTGATTAAAGTTATGCACAAAGCTACAAAATGGGCTATCTGTGCTCTGTCCACCACGGGTATCGAAACTCAGATTCTAACGTCGTAAGTCCGCGGACATACCGCTGTGCCACTGGGGGGCTTCAAGTTTTGTGTAATGTACAATTGTTGTATAGATTTGTTTTATATGTAAGTTGTTTTTAGGTGGTCGTTTTGTTTTCAATTTCATATTATCAGTTATGTATATTTATACATGTTTGGTATGGTCAACTGTGTCTACTTATTTACTCTTGTGTGTCTGGTAATGTCTGTGTAAGAAGGAAATGTCATTTGTTTCGTGTAATTAAAGTTTGTGATATTTGCAATGATGTAAACACTCTTGAGTCTTTCATTGCAGTAGAGAATGTCGCTAACAGCGAATGTACACAACTGAGCAATTAATCCATTCTAATCATTGTAAGAATATTCAATGAATTATATTAACTATTGGGTTATTTTTAACAATCTATAGAGGTAGATTGTGTGGAACAAAATTAAAGATAAATTTAACTTCTTCCTTCACACGTTCTGCATTGCACCATTTTTCGTAAATGCCTTTTTACTTTCACCAGCTACTTACCTGATAGCTGAATCCTCGTTCCTTCAATTATTGTCAGTGTATTAACAAGAAATAACTCACATTTCTCTGCATGTATTATATCGCCATCTTTGTAAACTATATGTTATTCCGTGTAAAAGTGTCAAGTGTGCGAGTTTATATATTATTCCTAAAAGTGGCATAAGTGTGGATCGATATATGTTGTATGTTAAACAGTGCTGGACGTTTAGACTTGCATATTGATCTTAGGGTATTAGTGTCAAATTTGAATATTTAGAAACTAATGTGTTTCTAATAATGCTTTCTATGAACTTTTTAACTTACTTAATCTTCTATATTTTTTATCTGTGGAAAGGTATATCTAATTATACAAATAACAGAACCTATTATGTCAATTTAACCATTATTATAAAGCCAGCTTTGTAGATTTGTATGCCGCTGTCTGTGTGTCCGAGATTGATGTCTGTGTGGATTTGTAAATTATTGTTTCTTTGTCAACTGTATAGTTAATCATTATTGTGTTTCATATAATGTCAGATTTGAAGATGGTATGTTACTGTACATTTTATACGGCCAATTGTGTAGATTTATATAAACAGTCGAAGTTGTACCAATTCATATCTTTCTATTTCTGTATTTTTAATAGCATCAGCTACTGAAATGTATATATTACTGTCGTCTAATATCACCAGCTACATATATTTATATATTACTGTCGTGTAATATCATCAGCTACATATATTTATACTAATCTAACAGGGTCAGCTGTATTGATTTGTATGCTACTGTGTGTCTGATGGTGTGAGCTGTATATATATTTTAATATCTGTCTCATGGTATCACCTGTTTTTGTCATACTATCATTCGTATAGATACATATATTATCTTGTGTTTGGTAATTTCAGCTGTAGAGATTCAACAAGTCAACAAGATGATATTTCATTTACAATGTAGTAAGAAATATACAGAAAGAATAACCTATATGCATTTTTATATCAATTTACGTCCTTAAGTCTTTATATTTTATCTCTTTATTTCGTTGATCAATGCGAATATCAGTTTGTCTTTTATTATTGAATATTAAGATATTTTAGGCCGTTCTTGAAAATTTTGTTCTTTAGTAAAATTTAGATTACATAGAAAATAAAACACCTAAGTATATGGATTTAAACATTATTAACATCAAATATCCTCCAATATAAGTTTCTTTACGTGATATCGACTTTGCAAATTCCAATGCTATATAAAAATACTTTAGAAGAAACGTATGCACAACATTGAAACAAAGTTAGCATGAAATATAATAGAACAAGGAAATGTTTAAAATTCACCTATCTAATTAGCATCGGATTATTTGATTTAGTTATCCACTAAGCATCACGGTTAATAAACTTTCCAAATTACTGCCTCAAGTCAGATTACAGAGATATATCTTTTTCCAAGATATACATATGTATGAAGGTATTTTTAGAAGAGAAAAAAGTTTAGAAACGTAATTACTTAACAATAGAAATCTCTAGTTAAAGCTTTTAGTACATAGACAATTAACTTTTTGTTTCTTTCTTGCGGCTGTATTCTTACTTTATTACATTTTAATTGAATTCAAACCATAAAATCCTTAACAAAATTTAATTTTGTTTTCAAGAACTTTTGTATAACGTTTTATATTAACTCAATATACTCTATGACACGTTCTAAAAGAAAGGCTTATTATCTGTAGGAACAAAACAAATAGCTCAGTTACAACAAAAAGGGACTTAACTGGATTATGACTAATTTGGAACGATCTCTTAAGATCCTCAGATCCTTTGTGAACGAAAAATGCCACGTTTTATTTATGTTCTTTGTGTAAATATTATTAGGTGTTGTTTGATAGGTCTAGCCTTTGTTTCATAACGGTAATAATTAAACTCTCTCAATAGAATCTTTTCATGATTTGAAAATGTCTCCGTTCTTTTGTTCTAGATTCAGTACCTATTAGTTCTTTACAGACTGATCCCTTCATGCATTCCAGAACTTTTGTAATGAAAAGGAAAGGTAGTTAGTGTTTGATAATAAGAACAAATTATTTTTAATTGGAATGTTATTTTTCCACACAAGCTATCCATTATGAAGCTTTCTTTAAATGAGTTTTCACGGTATAATATATTTACTTGTTTTAGAAAGTTGGTAAAAAATGCTGGTTTTGTTATCCTCTAGCGTGTAAAGAAAACTCCATATTTACGTGGTAAATTAGTGTATTGGTATACAGAATTATCGACTAAAAATATTTGGTTATTATTATTTCTTCAAGTTCCCACCAATAACAAGCATTTCTACCAGATGTATACAACAGATGTACAAGATCCTTCATGGTCCAGCAGGTGGTTGGCATATTTTCCTATTTTCCCTTTCCTACTTACTTGTTTCTCTGAAAGCCACCCAAGCAGAAAGTTGAAATAAAAAATAATTCCGTTGAAAGGCAATAACATTGCTCTTACATTGAGTAATCTACACAACTAGACCCTATTAAACATGAATAACACCTTTGATTAACAAGAAATTGCTAGAAAGCAGCTGTTTGTTATAAGAATTAATAATAAAAACATGTTGGAAAATTATATGTCCAAAATTTCTGTTTTTATTTTCATTTGTAATCTATCAGATGAGTAGTGACGCGAGTCTAAGAAGTACTTATTATCTCTAGAATAAGGTTAACAAAGAAGAGCGACCTCCAGTATATAATTACGAAGTTGTTGGTAGCCGGAAATGAGCTGATAATGCACAATAAATTCATTTACACACCAGTATCTTCTCTTACAGTAGTAACGATTTTCCTCATCTACTAATTTTATTTTCATTCCAGAAAAAAATACATTCTTATTTATTGCATATTTTTAGGCATATCAGAACCCCTTTTTTAATATTTAATGATTGTACCCGAACTAAATCATTTCTACATCAGAATGTGAGAATGTTTTCCATCTTTTTTACAGTTCTTTTTTTTCTTAACCATTATTGAAGTGTTGATGAGCTATTGAAGAACTGACTACTGTGAGATATATATGTAGTCACATGAATATTATAGCTACTGTTCTTTCATAATCATGGAAACTCTGTTCTTGTCTTCAAAAAAGGGTGGGGGTGCCATATGGAACTCTTTCCCACCTTTTTATTGTTACAATGTTCTATTTCTTAATCATGTTTAATATATTGCAATAAAGTACATGCATCTGTATCTGCTTCAATCCATCATACCAATTCATTGATGAACAGCCAGTGCTGATATATTTACCAGGCCCTTGCCAAAAAATTATAGATTACTATACAGATGTCCATCTACTAGCAAGCCTGTGATTTTGCTTGGCTCTCTCTCTTTCTCTTTATTCCTCTCTATACATAATATGTTTCTCCCACTAATCTCAGGTACTAAGCGTAATAGAACACCTTTAGGTAAGAGTTCCATATGGCACCCCCACTCAATTTAAAAAAAAATCATCAAAGTAATATTTATGTATTAATAAATCATATTAATAGTATGATATGATAATTTTAATACATTATTATACCACTTACTTCATTAATTAGATGTACAATCTTTTTGGGGATAAACTTTACAGATGTCAAAAGGCATCAAAAAGGCTACTTTTATCAGAATATAATATTCTCCACATGTATTCACACAAATGCTTGTCAAAGCCATGCCCCAATTTTTCTAATACGCCCCTTAAAATAAACCCTTTTCAGAATCTTTTTTATCCAAGCAATTCTACAATTTTTTTTTTAAGAAATGAACTGCGTTTGTCAAGAAGTAATAAAGTGAAATTAACAAGTCGTATGCTACAAAAAAGAAACTTTTAGAAGTTAGAAATATTTTCACACATCACATACTTAGAAGTTATAGTAATCGATTTGTATAATATTTAATCCCAGTTTTTCATTTGGCGTTAAGAACGTTACATCACTGTGTAACCCAAGAAAATGGTAATTTATCATTTCTGAAAATTGTTTAAGCGATTTGTTTGATAATCACAACAACCGAACAAACTTAAAAAAAATGAATTAAGAAAACCCAGTTTCATACGTAAAAGAGTATTTTATAAAATCAGAAGCCACTTTTGTAAGTATTTGAATTTGTTTTTGTTTGATTAAACTACAAGTTATAAAAAAACATGTATTTAAACCGTATGAGTAGATAATACAATTTGTTCTCAGTAGTTTTCTTAACTTCTCTGTTGGATAAATTAATTTTTCAAAATATCTTATGCTTCATTTAGGCTAAGTATTTTTTCTTTCAATTTGAAAACTAGTTTGTAGTAATATTCCCGTTTAGTTAAAAGTTTGTAGTGATTACCTGATTTTTAACAACAGAAAACGAAATTTTATATGGAAAATAATTTGGTTACTTTGAACAGCCTATTTAGCCTTTGATAAACACAGTGTATATGTTTCACCTCTTTTAACTTACCAAACAAAGCTTATGTTCATATTAACGAGATTTCTATTGTCATTTACGATTACAAGGGTCTCAGAGGTTGAATACTGCAGTCAAGTAATTCTTCAATAATGAAGAGTAATTGACAAAATCAGAATAAAATTTAAAGTTTTATCTGTATTTTATATTTACATTTCAGACTGATCTTATAACACTTTCGATGACGAAATCAGTTGTAGAATAATGTATTGTATAAAGACATGTATTACTCCCTTTTCCGTAATTTATGTAAAGAAGATAATTTTCTCAGCCATTAACGAGCCATCGAAACGTTGTAGATATCAAATACATTATGGCTGTGGTGTTTTCTTGATACAGATAAATATACGGCTAGGAAATGATTGGTAAGTCATGCAGAAATGTATTTTATTTACCTAACATTCAAACAGTAGTAAATTTTGTCGTTTTCCTGCATTAAAATTTTGCTGAAAGATATTGGTAAAGAAATTCCTTTAGAATCTTGTCGTATCAATTGTGTTTGAGCTGAGATGAAATATTTTAGTAAAATAATTTATTATAGACTTTAGAGTTAAAACGTGATAGACACAAAAATGAGAGCTGTAACGAGAAGGTAAAACTTAATTGTCTATATGCTAACAGCTGGAACGAGAAGTTTCTAGTGTGAATATATTGATTTTTCTAGTCGTATACTAATTTGAAAAGAGTGTATATTCATCCAGAAAGTTCTCTCTCTTATCGTCAGCACAGTGATACGGAAAGTCTGTTGAACCTGAAGCACAACTGTTATCAAGTGTTATTCCTTAGCATGACGAATTAGTATTTAGAAAAACATCCCTGTATTTAAACTGTTTTTACTATTAAGTAATTAAAGGTTACTTGAAATAAAGACACTGAATTTATTTCTTTGTCTCCGTCTGATTTCTTGGTAACTAGTGTATTTTCTAGAGGAAAACGAGTTGTGGAGATGGTTTAGAAAGAAATATTTATTTATTCAAAGTATTGTCAAAACTATATTATTTATTTTGCTGATTGACTTAAAAAAATCAGCATTTGACTTGAAAATTCCGATTAATGAATGCAATTCTTTGTCTATTTTCGATCCCCCGGTGGGTCAGCGGTAAGCTTATGGACTCAAAACCTAAACACCAGGGTTCGATTTCCTGTGGTGAACATAGTGCTTATAGCCTAATGCTATAAAAATAAAAAAGTCCAGGCTCAAAATTTATAAATACTGCTTTAGGTAAAAGGTTTAGCCCCCCAGTGGCACAGCGGTATGTCTGCGGACGTACAACGCTAGAAACCGGATTTCGATACTCGTGGTGGGTAGAGCACAGATAGCCCATTGTGTAGCTTTGTGATTAACTTCAAACAAACAAGTAGAAGGTTTTAAATTGTAAAGTTGCGAAACCAATTGAATTAAGCTTCAAATCCACTTAATTTAAGAACACAGGTTCGGCTTTGACTCTGAATATTACAGTCTTTATGAACACATATACTAGTAATTTACCGGCTTTGACTCTGAATATTACAGTCTTTATGAACACATATACTAGTAATTTACAAATCCACTTAATTTAAGATCACAGGTTCGGCTTTGACTCTGAATATTACAGTCTTTATGAACACATATACTAGTAATTTACCGGCTTTGACTCTGAATATTACAGTCTTGATGAACACATATACTAGTAATTTACAAATACACTTAATATTTAGGTTTTAAGTATTGTGCATCCATCCAAAATATATTTTATTCTTATGTTTTGAATACTATAAAAGTATGAACATGCTTCCTTCTATGGGCTTCAAAAACCTTGAGTTATTTCAGTGTTAAATATTCTGAGTTTATGAACAGAGTTCTTTCTCGAATTTTGAATATCATAAACTGACGACTAAAGTTATTTTTTTGTGTTTCATATAACTATCAGTGAAAATATATTAGTTTCAAAATCACGGAAACAGCTGATTGTTTGTGATTTTTTGTGTAATAATTCTATCTGTTACAGTGTCCCTAAAAGTTGTATTTGATTAATCTAACAGTTCCAAACTTACTGAAACCGTTATATGATCGGTAATCAGCGGTTTTAATAAATCTACCGGCTCCAAAGTCGTTATGCGGCTGAATTTTTTATCGGGATCATAAATTATGTATTTTACATGTACCTTTATTAAAATTAATCCTATCTTTTCGGAAAAACCATTTAAGTTGCTATTACTTAGTCGATGAAATACTAATATAGGTTTTGCCGTACATAAAACTTAGTGATTTTTCTCTTTATGCTCTATAATGGCTACTTAGCGTGACAGGATTACAATACTGTTTTTCATTGGATATTTAATTAACTCAAGTCCATCATCATGAAAATTAAGGGACTACTCCATAGTGGGATGTAAATTCAATAGATTAGTCTACATAGGAAATTAATAAACCCGTGCAAATATTATAATTGATATGCATAAAAATCTTAACTACTTTTATCAATAGCTTAACCTATCTATTAATTACTTGAATCATCCAATACAAAGAGTTGAGATGGGAAAATAGACACAACTGTAACGGAAAAGGTTTTAAATTTAAATCTAACAATAAACAATAAGATAGACCAGTACAGCTATTTACATACCATTTATCTCATGATTGTCGATATAGAACAAACTACATTGTCAATAACAATTTGTTGCATGATATCTTAGTTTTCACTTTGGCATAAGGAGCAAAAATTAAGAACGTTATCGGTTCGAAAAGCTCCTAATTGAAATACTTATAATGGTTATTTTATCTTGTAATTACATTTAGTAGGATAAACAGAATAAACACCCTATTGCAAGTTTATAATTGATTGGTTTAAAATGAAAAGTGACACTAATGATTCAGTTTTTGATATTTTCAGGCCATTTCTTATTTTTGAATTATAAATAATAATTTACTTTTAATATTAGCACAACTTTTGAATAAAATATTTCACAATATATAACCATCCTTTGATTATGTTTATTCTTAAACTTGTAGGAAACGATGTATATTTTCTAAATTTCATCATATCTTAAATAACTTGTAATAAACAATATCTTGTTTCTTTTGCCTCACTAATGATTTTGATAAAAAAAAAATTCTTACAGTGTACTGACAACAGGAATTGAAGTTGAAACTTTAAATTGAAATGTCTCAGGTTTTGGCAAAAACAAAAATGATTTTGCTTGAGTTGAAACACTCAAAACATTTGCACTGAAACATACTTACTGTTTCAAATCCAAATAATGGAACAGTTTAATGTCTTCCTCTAAGACAAATTTTGTGTCTCAAACTAAAATAATTACAGATGTTTTAAAAGTCACTTTTGAGATACGAAGTTTAAGGTTTATACTTATTATTTTAGGTTTGACTCAGTGTGTTGATATGTTCTCTTTGATATAAATTATTCATAATTCAGTGGAAATCAGAAACAAAAGCAAACTTTATAATTTGTTTCTCTCATTAAGAAATTAATAATTTCGACAAAAAAGGACGTAAAGCCCAGTCTACTATTCGATTTATCATTTGCCATTCAGTTAGACTGGTTTCGACGAATTCCAATCCTTCTCTGTAGCCCAAGAGTAAGCCAAAGTAAAAAATGAAAACATGTAAGTAAGTAATTTCATTCCAGTAAAATGCTGGCAGGCAACTAGAGTGTTACGCCCTCTCTTCAACTAGAAGATGTGACGAGAAAAAGTAGAAAGTAAGAAACGATGGATAAGAAGGAGAACACTGTATTAAGTGAACGGAAACACTGTGACAACGCTAAAAGAAAGGAGAAGCGTATGGCACGAGGGATCTGTGGTTCGTAAATTTCATGATTCATGATGTCACATATGGGTGTTTTATATTGTTTTAGTAGTCCATTCTTTATGGACACATATAGGTCATTGATTTTTGTTGTTTTAGTAGTCTATTCTTTATGGCCAAATTTAGGTCATTGATCTTTATTGTTTTAGTAGTCTATTCTTTATGGCTATGTATATGTCATTGTTCTTTATTGTTTTAGTATTTCATTCTTTATGGACACATATAGGTCATTGATCTTTATTGTTTTAGTAGTCTATTCTTTATGGATATGTATATGTCATTGTTCTTTATTGTTTTAGTATTTCATTCTTTATGGACACATATAGGTCATTGATCTTTATT
>NW_013665770.1:407745-413217 GCF_000517525.1 Limulus polyphemus
TTTATTGTTTTAGTAGTCTACTCTTAATGGAGATGTATATGTAATTGTTTTTATTGTTTTAGTAGTCTACTCTTAATGGACATGTATTGGTCATTGATTTTTGTTGCTTTAGTATTTTATTCTTTATGGACACATATAGGTCATTGTTTTTTATTGTTTTAGTATTTTATTCTTAATGGACATGTATAGGTCATTGATTTTTGTTGATTTTTGTTTTTAATATCGAATAAAATGAGGTACACAAGGTCATATTTAGTTGTTCTGTAGTCGAGACTGTGAATCCTTAGGGTAAATATAATCTGGGAGATATGGTATTGGGTGGTCAAGGTGATCAGGGTTCATCAAAAGGGAGTGACAGAGGAGGTACGATGAGGAGAGGCTGGCCAACGAGACGATCAAACTTACCAGCATATATAACATTGCAAATCTAAAAACAAGACAAGGCGACTTGTAGTGGTTGTCTTTAAGTTATGATTGTGGTGTTTGAGTTGTCCATTATATACCACAGTGAATCTATATTTCCGTAAGTATGATGAAGAATATGTAATCTAACCTCAAGTAATACCACAGTGAATCTATATTTCCGTAGGTATGATGAAGAATATGTAATCTAACCTCAAGTAATACCACAGTGAATCTATATTTCCATAGGTATGATGAAGAATATGTAATCTAACCTCAAGTAATTTATTTTTCTGAAATATTCAGCCGACAAACTTTTTAAAGATATTGTATTTTTTTTCTCTTATCACAAAATTTATGAAAATTTGCTAGACAGTTTCAAAGGTAAACAAAGTTAGAATGGGAATTCTTTCTCTCCAAAATTCGTAAGTTTTGGGATTAGAAGACAAACATTTTTAATGTTTAAGTCTGCTTAGTAATTTATAAGAATAAATTAGTAGCATCCTTATTACATATTCTTCAAATAGTTATATAAATATAACTAGACTGTGCTAAACAAAAGGCAGCTTCAGTCACCATGCACCATGAACTATTCGGTAAGAGTAGCCCAAATTTCGCGGTAGATACTGTTACCATCTATCTTCCATCTAGTCCATCAATTTAAACCTAGGGAAGACTATGCACAGATAGCCAGTGGTATATCGTTGAGCGAAAACTGAAACGAACAAAAATATTTGTTTTTGTTTTTTGTTTTGAATTTCGCGCAAAGCTACACAAGGGCTATCTGCGCTAGCCGTCCCTAATTCAGCAGTGTAAGATTAGAGAGAAGGCAGCTAGTCATCCCCACCCACCGCCAACTCTTGGACTACTCTTTTATCAACGAATAGTAGGATTGACCGTCACATTATGACGCCGCCACGGGTAAAAGGGCGAGCATGTTTGGTGTGACCCTCAGATTGCGATTCGAGCGCCTTAACTACCTGGCCATGCCGGGCCGCGAACGAAAATTGATCACATATATATTCAAAAATTGATCTAGAGTTAAATAAGTTTATCAATTAAAAATGATCAAAACAAATTTTGCATAGTTTTTTTCATGTATAAATTCATATCCACCAGAAAGACATGTATCATCTTCAAACGTTGTTGTTTTGATAATCTGTTAATAAAAAGTGACTGTCACGTCCAACTTTTATATAGTATATGAACAGAAAACACGCTTAAATAAAAATATTATAACAATATAATTCCAGTATTTCATATCATTAAACTCTTGCAGGTATAATTTGTGACTAAAATCTGGTCTGTAAAACTAACCTTTTTTTTCATATAACAAAAATTACAAATAAATTAAGCATATATTTAGTTTTGATAATGTGCGTACCTTGTCATAATATTCCCTCGTAACTTTGTTTCAAGAAGTAAATTTAATTATTATCATTCAAAGTATAATAATACAATATGATATTTACAAAACAGAAACACTGCATTGGTTTCTCAAATCAAAACACGATTTGGTCATCATCTGAGACATTATGAGTTAGTTGGTCTCTCGTATAAAAATACATCAAACAGACGTGTTTAAAAACAAATCATTATGCACTTCAGTGGTAACTGAGATATCTTCAGTATCATTTTTAGTTATGTTTTATGAAAGGTATTTACATTTAAAACGACCTGTTTCCATGTAAGACAAATTTCCTATCTCAACAGTGTTCCAGCATACAGCCGACAATCGAGATTTGCAGAGATCGTAATTTCGAAATGATATCCATAATATTCTACATAAGTGTCTGATTTTAATACCTGAAATGGTGTTCAGTCACCACAGCTCATATTGAGACATACAGTAGTGTGTCTTTTGGCCAAAAAACTAACATGCAGGACACAGTGTGTGTGTTATTAACAGGAGTGATAGTTTACCTAATTTCTACCTTCTGTATCTTGGACTGTGGTAATCCAAGCTATCACATACTTTCAGACTTCACACACTAGTTTTCAAGGCAATCCAGTAAGAAATATCTGAGATATAACATCTCCAAATTTGATTGAGTTTCTTCCGCTTCTTTTTTCTCTTCGCACAAAAAATATGGTTATTTTATTTTATTTTATGGATTTTTATTAAAGTTTGTTACACTCATAGATATTTTCAATTTACAATTAGGAGTCACATTTGGTGTAAATATAAGCCACATGTACAACGTTGTTCAACACAAAACGCTCAAATTTGACAAAACATTTTGTGCGTGCTTACGGCACATAGTCACGTGAGCTATCGGTCTAACATTTATACTACAGCTTCACCTAATAGCAACGGTGGATCGTTTTTAGTTTTTTGGTCATTCAGATCAAAGACGGCTGATTTAAAGCAACAAAACTATAAGGCTAAAGGACGTGCAGATACATAAGAATTGGTTAGGCCAAGCAAACTAGATTAGCAGTTTCTAGTTCAAGTTTTCAAAAAAATCATACAGGTGGACGGTTATTATTCATTGCCAACTTTTCAGCAATAATTTGCTAAATTTTATGAAATTATCCTAATTAAAGAGCGTTTAGCATCACGTGATATTAGCTTAAGCAATTAGCATAAATAATGATACTTTATACGGTTGTACCGATTGCATGGGGGTGATGACAAGAAACTGTTATTCTAAATTCCATGACGTTACTATAAAGGAAACTATTAACACTGTTTAAGAGAAGAAAAACTACCATCATATATTTTAAAAATCTGGTTGCTTTTGCTTCTCTAAAGTAAAGGACTGTTCCGAACAATAAGGTTGCGATCTTAAAGCTAAATTTGGTTACTATCGAGTGTCATTTTCTTATTTGCTGTGGTTTGTTGGTGTGTATTGACGAAAAGTCGTGATATCTTATGAAAAACACCTTAGGTGTGAAAAGAAGGTACAGCCATAATTTTGTATCAATTGTTTGTATCAATTACTTATTACATTTTAGATTAGTTTCTTTATCTAGTATCTACAATATTGCAATTTTTAGTGTATGTATCATTTGAATTAATATTTGCAATGTTAAGTTTTTGGTATTTATGATGTTTTAATTTGATATGTGACTGTAATATAATATATAATTTAATGTCTGTGTCTACATTTTTTATAAAAGACTAGTTTAAAGACTATCTTATATTTGTATATTCTGCCGTTAAGTTTTGGTTGTTTTTTTAATTAAGCACAAAGCTATTATTGAGTATAGGTTATCTACAAACCTGTATTATTCCAGTCTATTCTTTATAATGCAGTTTAGTGTCAGTATTTACGGTTTGTATTATAGTGTTTAGGGTTGGTATCTGTTAGTGGTACAGTTCTAAGGTTTGTTGTATGTGCGTAGTTTCTATGATATTCTAATGATTTTTAACGGTATTTAGTAGCAGTCATTTGTTCAGTGAAGCTAAAATATCTTTATGATGTTCTTGAGTTTAATCTCGAATATTCTATATAGTTTTTAGTCAATGTTTGTTAGGGATATGTTAGTGTTAGTATAGTTAGTTTTCTTTTCCTATTTGTGGTTCAGTACCGGCAATATGCATTTATGATGATCTGATGCTTAGTATTAATAATGTGATAATATAGATTAGATAACATGATTTGTGGTATTTTAGAATTTGATCTCGATAACAGAGAATATGGGACAGTCTGATTAGAATGCTCAACTTCAAAAAAGAGGCAATATAGTAATGAAATACTTTTTGTTTTAAGCGAACTTTTGATTCTTATATGGAAGTCGTTGGAAAATGAAAATTAATCTTATATCAAGTTTTATGTTAATATCGGGAAATGTGATAAAAGTTTTTCAAGAGTTGAAGAGTTTATGTGAAGTTTCTTACTTAGAGAATAAAACAGACAAATGTTCTCAACTTAAAGACATTTTTAGAATCTAACTTTTAAATGATCAACCTCACAGTCCATTCGAGTTTTTATATCTAAAAGAAAATCAACTCGAAACTAATGACATATATAGCATTTCAGCTCAAGTTAAAGAAATTCTGAAAACGGCATAACCAGAGTCCTGAAATTTCACAATTATGGTATAATTCAAATTAAATCTTTCTGAAAAATTATTTATTTAATTAAGTTTGAGAAAAGCGAATAAATCTTGTCTTTTTCAGATACTGTGTTGTAATTTCATATAAAACAAAGAAACACGACTTAACAAATATGCGAACATTGAATTTTTGTGACCGACCTTCCAAGTTGTTTGATGTCACAACAAAAGTTAATTAGTTTCAAAGTATCTGAGTAATCTCTGTTTGATTTTTTTATAAAGATAATTACTTATTATTGAGAATAGTTGAAATATGGTAAGAATAAAATGAAAAGGGTAGAAAAAATACATCAATGAGCTCGCTGTTATAAACATTCTGGTATAAAATACTGAATCTGTATTGGGCACGATATCGTATAGGGATCAGAATAAGAAAGGATTCTGTTCTTCTAGCGATATTTCGTATCTTGTCTTTAGAGGAGAGAGGCAAAGAAAGTAACCCGGTTTTCTGGCTTCAGCTAACTTTGATTTGATTTGGAACAAGTCCCATCTATTCTTGCCGAGGTCGTCATTGTTTCGCCTGAACTCCTCCCGATCCAATTTAAGTCAAGGGATTTGCGCGTCGATAATTGAAACGAACTCTCTCTGCTTTAAAAAAATACAGTTACATTATTCCGTTAAAAACATAAAATAGCTCTGAATATGTAAAGGAAAATTACATATAACCGACATGTTATTAATGAAACGAACTTTTTTTTCCCTAACCTAGAACTACCACAAAGCTACTATACTCTTTTAAAACAAAGAATAACTTTGAATATTTGAAGTGTAATGGTACTTTTTTTTCTCAAATCAATTTGATACATAACTATCTTCTGTATTATCAGCTAGAGCCCGGCATGGCCAGGTGGATAAGGCGCTCGACTCACAATCTGAGGGTCGCGGGTTCGAATCCGCATCCCACCAAACATGCTCGCCCTTTCAGCCGTGGGGGCGTTATAATGTGACGGTCAATCCCACTATTCGTTGGTAAAAGAGTAGCCCAAGAGGTAGGGGTGGGTGGTGATG
>NW_013665770.1:413227-417155 GCF_000517525.1 Limulus polyphemus
CAATTATCAGCTACTTCATCAGGGGTGCATGAAAAACATTAATGAGGTAAGTAGCAAATAATATATCTATCTTCACTAGCATTGTACTAAGTAAGACGTGTACAAAATGATATATATTTAAGGCTAAAGTGAACATGGAGACAAAGTCGATGCATCAGCAATCTAACGATTTCATGGCTAAAATAATAAAAAAATAACCTTGTTTTATATACCAAGATAAAAAATTTTAAGAACTGGTTAAAATAAATACTATTGTATAGATCTGGTCATTGAACAATAAGAAATTACTTACTACTTTCACTGTTTTCTAACATCACAAAGAATATAACCCACCCACAGTCCCAAAATGCAGAGCAAGTTTTGTGGCCACTGAACGCGAATAATAAATCCTCAAATTTACTCGTCTAGCACTATAACCACTACGAGCAGCTTCTGTCAAATAGAACATTGTTTTTATTGTGATTAACTAAGTTACTTCATAATGTACAAATGGTTTAACCTGACATGACCTGATATGACTAAACTTGGTATGTGAATACATATTCTAAAAAGCATAGGGGCGTTTTCAAGAATAATTTGAAGGAATAAGAGTTATTCTAAGAGAAAAATATGAAAGCATATTTAGATAATATAAGGTTTTGATTTCTAATTAGAAAAATATTGAATTAGGTTTGTAGGCTTAGAACACAACAGTACAGTTATGCTAAGAAAAGCTCGATTCTATATGGACATAAAACATTAGAAACATTATCGCTAGTATAGTTATATAATGTTTAAGTTTTATAATATTTCAATTTCCTATGTGTATACTTTTGTTACTGTTAAGTTTGAAGTATGACATTTTCAAAGTTGATTATCATGTAGTTTCATAAACAATTTTCTATTCTTATTTGCAATAATAAGATTATTTTTTTCTATACAAGTATTACACATTTTGATTTGTTTATTAATAACAGCTGCGTATTTCCTAGGTTGAGTTTGCTAATGTATACAAAAGTATTAGGATGTCTAATTATTAGTCAGCTGCAGAAGACTTTGTGAGTCTGTTTTAACTTCGAAGTTTAGGAATTTATTTACTAATTGTTTATTATTCGTCGATGACATTGACAGGTTTAATCCAACTGTATACTTTAAGTCGTGTAACACATATTGTACTTAACCTCTTTTCTAAACTCCTTTCAAAATAAAAGTAGTAGAGCCTTATCTCATCTCGTTCTGAAATTGACATAGTACTTAACTCAAAGTCATGCTATAGACACTGAAACTATACTTGTGCTTTATGCCCTGTAATAGGCATAGTCTCTAAATCTTCCTTAAACTTTGTTTCCCGAATATTTATCTTCTAATTTTATTTTTCGTTTTCGATGTTTCTAAGCTTTCAATAATTTTGTTTCTAATGGTATCTTTTAAAAGTCAGCTCTATGACTATACACTCTGTAACTATCTTGAAATGATTGAGAAATTAAACCAAGCTCAGGAACTTAAATTAACAGATGACCTAGTAATATACTTTAAAGTAATGTTGCATTGTCCTTGTTGTATATTCCATTCAAAAAGTTTGTTTCGAAATGTATATTGTATGTATCTATATAAATATAATAGTATTTTCTGTTGTCTGTTGTATGTACATGTAACTACTTTGCAGGGTGTGGTTAAATCTTCACCAAAATTGATATGAAAGCTCATTAGATCCATGCGGAGTACATACAAATTTTCACTTTTACATTTTGTGTTTTGCGGTTTTTATGGGCGTTTCTTACCGGTACTTCGCCCCTGTAGACGGATCTTCACCAATTTGGTATGGAGGTTTATTGGATCTATGGGGAGATACATACAAATTTTCAGTTTTACATTTTGTGTTTCGCGGTTTTTATAGGCTTTTTTTACGTTTTTTTTATCACTACTTCGCCCCTGTTGATGACTATTCACCAAATTTGGCATGATGGTTTGTTTGGTCCAAACAGTTTTGCAATTTGCGTCTTGCGGTCTTATGAGATTTTTTTTTGTTTTTTACAATTACATATAAGATAAGCAACTTTTCAAGTCCTAAAATAACCATTCATTACTCATGAGTTTACATAACTTCCGTCCAGGGTACGGATACTCCAGCTACTCTATCAATCTAATTTCACTGACAATTTCAATGAAATAATGAATTAAACTTTTAACATTTTCAGCAAATTAAATTCCAAACATACTGAGTAATAAGAATTTACTTGTATAAAATATAGAAAAGTTCATAACATATTTATGGCACATTGTTGAGTGTTTTATATCTAGTCAATTTGGGATTTCTTTCAAGTAGTATTTGAGTTTTATATTCTACAGTGAAAAACGTGAAGGCGTTTTATTTTTGTAAATAGCTTGGCAATATTGTTAAAGTTTTATCTCTTAATGGATGATTGAAATTATCCTAACAAGTACAAATATTTTTAATGGAGAAAAAATCTAAATAGTTTGAGGATTTAATTAATGGTTTTCCCAAAAGGTGCACAATGCAAGATTCGACCGAATTAATTCCTTGCTGAGTATACAGAAGTTGAATACGTTACATAAAAACAATTTTGGATCCTCACCACGTCATTCTGCCCTCTCACCACTTTCGGTCATGTTATATCTGATGGCGACTGTGCATCTTAACACAATTCTTCAGCGTAGTTGCCGGTGCCAAAGGCTCCATCGTAAAGCTGTCATGTCCAAAGCCCGCCCTTCTTCCTCTTGGCTTTCTATAATCTAACTAGTGTACGAGGATGACGGTTTTCCAACGCTTGTTTCAACAGTTCGATCGCATAGAAATTCATAGACGCTGCATCATGTGACTTGACCAGTAGGAATACCTGGTTGCTTCTCCAGCTGCTTGAGGTAAGCGATGGTTGAACGGATATTATGCAAGAAATTTGTGTACGCGTGACCTGTGTCGATTTTCCAGCTGAGATCTTTCTCGATTCCGTTGCCTTCTATTGCACGGGGCACATAGATAGCTTTATTTCACTGACCTTAGTGTTCTGAATTTTTACTTGCTTACTACATTTATGGTACGAATTGCTGCAGATATGATTCTCGATAATCCTGGTGCTCCAAACTCATCCACGTTCCTTTGTTTTCCATTGTCGTTAAAGGGACATCGCCGTCTTGTAAGTTCTAAATGTTCGATCTGAACACATTTTATTACCCGAGGGTATGAAAGTTTTCGTCGGGAAAAAGCTGTTACATACCCTTCCCAAAAGAATCAATTTTCGGTGGCATCGCACTACCTACGGAAATGGAAAACGACCTCAAAATATTGTTCTGATATATATCGTTCCACTGAGACTTTATATCGACTGTGGTTGTCACGTGACTTAAAGATTTGCATATTTAAATTAGTTTTAATATAATGTAATCAACCATCTCTATACATATATGATGCTCGAAACGCCTGGGTTTAGATTGTTAACATACTTTTGTGGATCAGTGTATCCACACTTTTAAAACAATTATTCAACTTTGTGTTTAGAAACATACCATAGTGTTTTATGAATTCTATAAGTCTAATTTTGGAAAGAAGCCAGTTTTTAAAAGAGAGAATATACATACCACAAGTACAAAAATGGTAATGAGCATCATTAGCCTTTTTACGAGAATACTCATTTACTTGTCACTTCTATAATAGATCTTAAAGCATGTGATTATCAGATGTCTATCGTAATTTATCATTTATACGGTTGATCGTGAAATTTGTGGCAGAAACTTGACGTTTTTGTGAGGTTGTTTCCTTCATACAAGTTTCAATTTGATTAATGTATGCAACTGTAACTCCGAAAAGATTACAAAATAAAGTAATCTTATTGAAATTTACCACTAAAAATTCCATATATTAGAGACCCCCCCCGAGTGGCACAGTGGCATTGTATGCGGACTTACAATGCTAGAACCTGGGTTTCGATGC
>NW_013665770.1:417686-432624 GCF_000517525.1 Limulus polyphemus
ATATTAGTAAAAATACTTTATATTTTGAGAAATGATAAGACTATGTACATGCTTTAAAGAAAGTCCTAATGAGATTATTGTACAAGCATTATAGTCTGCAATCTGAGAGTTGCGGGTTCGAATACTGTCGGCCCGGCATGGCCAGGTGGTTAAGGCGCTCGACTCGCCATCTGAGGGTCACGGGTTCGAATCCTCGTCACACCAAATATGGTCGCCCTTTCAGCCGTGGGGGCGTTATAATGTGCCGGTCAATCCCACTATTCGTTGGTAAAAGAGTAGCCCAAGAGTTGGCGGTGGGTGGTGATGACTAGCTGTCTTCCCTTTAGTCTTACACTGCTAAATTAGGGACGGCTAGCGCAGATAGCCCTCGTGTAGCTTTGCGCGAAATTCAAAACAAACAAACAATCGAATACTGTCACCGAACTTACTCGCCCTTTCAGCAGTTGGGGCGTTATAATGTGACGGTCAGTTCCACTTTTAGTTTATAAAATGTAACTCAAGAGGTGGCGATGGATGAGTTGACTAGCTGCTTTCCGTCTAGTCTAGTATTTATATTAGGTACAGCTAGCGCAGCAGTCCTGGAGTAGCTGTGGCGAATTTTAACAAAAACAAAATAAACAAGACAATCCTCCTTAGACACGCTAAAAACGCTTGATGAGAATCGATTCAAACACAATGCTTGGTGAGAATCAATACAAACACAGTAACAATGTTTCGTGTGAATCGATATAGACACAATAACAATGCTGGATGAGAATCAATACAAACACAGTAACAATGTTTCGTGTGAATCAATATAAACACAATGACAATGCTTGATGAAAATCGATATAAACACAGTCACAATGTTTGGTGATAATCGATATAAACACAATAACAATGCTTGATGAAAGTCGATATAAACACAGTAACAATGTTTGGTGAGAATCGACATATAAACACTAACAATGCTTGATAAAAATCGATATAAACACAATAACAATGTTTGGTGAGAATCGACATATACACAATAACAATGTTTGGTGAGAATCGGTATAAACTGAATAACAATGCTTGATGAAAATCGATATAAACACAATAACAATGTTTGGTGAGAATCGACATATACACAATAACAATGTTTGGTGAGAATCGATATAAACACAATAACAATGCTTGATGAAAATCGATATAAACACAATAACAAAGGGACGGCTAGCGCAGATAACCCTCATGTAGCTTTGCGCGAAATTCAAAACAAACAAACAATATATTCAAGTCTGATCCAAAACTACTGAATACCATAATAAACAAAACCAAAAAATACAGCCATGAAAATTCAACAGTTTCTTTGAAAATATATATATTTAGCTTGAACATTTTCGAGATGATGTATTAAATTTCTCGCTTCCAACAGTTTTAATTTCTAACTTTTATTGACGACGTATATTCCTTTAAGAAATTTCACTTCATTTCAAACTTTTATATAATTTGTATGAATATATTCTGTATAATTTGCATGTAAACGATGCAGTTTGCATGCAGTTCGAAACTAGAAAAAAAATATATGGACGAAATGTTTCAAACATTTTGCGCCAGATACCGATTTTATGTCCTTAACCTGCTTGGTTTCATTTTCATTCCGTCAGAAGTTGAAAAGCTTGGTAAACTTTTAGTACCTTTATATAGATTGTTTCCCTTCTTGGGAATTCCGAACATGATCTTTTCTGCGAGCTTTAAAGCATGGTGTGCCTTCATTCAAGTGGGATCTTGAAAGTAGCTACGTTTATGGTGTAATTGACAAGTTTAACACCAGGACCGGCAGAGCTAAGACGTATGTGGTCTTTCCGACACACATTTCCAGTTGTGTATAAAATGTATTAAACTACCAGCTTTGCAACACTTGTTTCGTATAGCAAGATGCATTACATATTGTCATGTGCTTCGTTAATATAACCTATTTTTTTACTATAATTACTGTAATTATTTTTTGGTTTTTGATTCTTCAAAAAAACATCTAATTCTTTTCACAAAAATATATATTTTACAATGAATTCAAATAATATATTTTCATTTCCTTACTAGTAACACTTTCTGTTTTATGTAAACTGAAGTTATTGAAGTATGTTAAACAATATCATTGAAACTTCACGCTATAAAATTAGTAGAGTTTTAGTCATTAAAATTCTAAGCGACCAGAATTAAGTCCCATATTATAAATTTAATATTAGATAAAGAAAATGGAAATGAAACTAGCAGTTAAGAAAAGCAGGACACTCTCTTTTAAGAGTTAAAGAAAATAAACTCTTCATGACCTTTTCTTATCTCTTGGCTATGGTTGCAAATTCATGAGATAATAGGCAATTGATATAAGATAATTGTGATACGAAGAAATAACGAAAGATACAAAAATAGATAAATCACAAATGAAAAACTGGATAGCCTGAAAGTTTTCAGCTATTTAATTTTACAGATAATTACAGTTACTAAAATAAAATTTTTTGATAACAAACTCGAAAGCTCCATCTGTTCCAACTAGTAATAACAGCTACAATTAATCCTGCCACCAGTTGTAAATAGTGTAGCTAGCCTTTATCATCATAAAACCAACTAAATAAAAATATCCTTAATGAATATAGTAATAATTATATAACTTCATCAGTACCCTCTTAAATGATGCCACCAATAATCAGTGCATTAACTATTATTCGCACTAGTTTCTGTTACAAGATTTGAAGGCTATGTTTTGAATATGAGCTTCAGAGTATTTTTAGAAGCTCACGATTTATTTTCATCCTTGTTTGGCACAAAAGCATATCATGGTATCTAAATAACTTGAAAGTTCCTGCTTTTTAGCTTATAAAGGAAAACAGTTACCTTCTAGTTTCAATTAGTTATTTTTGATTTGTTTACAAAGGGTTATTTACATTGAAAATAAATTAACATTAGATATCTTTTCTTTCTGAATATCGAAGAGATTTTAGACTACGTCATGTGACCGGGATCGTAAAATGCCACCAGATGTTTGATCCATTGCTGAAAGAGTACATTTTGATAACTATTCCCGAAGAGAAACATTCGTATAGAGAGATTGTAAAATAATGGAAAGCCAAAGGGCAAGATAATACTAAGAAGGCTGGATTTTGTGCACTAAGAAACCACACCATATTATTGCCCTCATCCCAAAGTGAAAGCTATGGTTACTATTTAGACCCCTCAATTTATTGCAATAAAATCAGACATATGTTCTACTCGTATTATTAAAAAAATAATAAAATGACTTTGGAGCTGGTTAAGGCTCACAAGTTTCCAGGCACACCTCAAAATCAAAGGCTATTTTCTTTACAGAAACATGACGAAAGAAACTAGAATCGCAGCAATCACATCACCACATGTGACTTTGGTCTTTTTAAACGTGCTTCTCGGAGTTGTAATGTAAGACATTAGCGGGTTTATGGAAATATGCCCAAGAAAATAGCGGGAAACATTGGCATGGATATTCTCAGAAAAAGCTTGTTCCCGTGGAAATACCCTTACGGGAAATTGTTGAGAACTAAGAAGCGGGAGAAGCATGTTCTTCAGTAAAAATACAATATAGATACTAGTATGCTGAACGTAATCATCATTTCCAAAAAGTATAAATGCAGCTTCACTGGATTTATGAACTCCATTCGATGAATCTAAGTGGGTAAAGGACTTTGTAAAAAACGTTATTTTTGCTTTTCTTTCATAATAATGTAGAAATCAACAGTTGGTGACTATTGTTATCTAAACTCTCCCCCTTTTTTACAGAAACCAAAATGGATATTTGGTAGAATTGTAGATGGTTAAAAGACAGACGATTAGATATCTTTAAGAAGCTTTGGAATATATGCTTGAAAATACTAGTCATGATTATTGTTCAGAATTAGAATTCTAAACGTAACAGGAGAGACCTTATTAACTTTGACTGTATTAAAGTTGAAAATTTAGATTTCTTTCATTGTTTCTAACAGGTGTGATAGATGGATTTCTATTTATTTCCTTTTGTCATTTTGTGGCAAAAACATCTGTCAGTTTTAGGTATAATTATGCTTGTAAGAAACTAAATGAAACAGAACAACATAAAATTATTTAGTGTCTCAAATTTGTATAATAATAACATAAAATTTTTTAGTGTCTCAAATTTGTATAATAATAATAATAACATAAAATTATTTACTGTCTCAAATTTGTATAATAATAATAACATAAAAGTATTTAGTGTCTCAAATTTGTATAATAATAATAACATAAAATTATTTAGTGTCTCAAATGTGTATAATAATAATAACATAAAATTATTTAGTGTCTCAAATTTGTATTATAATAATAATAACATAAAATTATTTAGTGTCTCAAATTTGTATAATAATAATAACATAAAATTATTTAGTGTCTCAAATTTGTCTATCGATTGTAAGTGATAAGAAATGCTGATCATGTTTATGAATATTTTAACTTATAAATGATCAAAAAAATTTCCAGTTCTTATAAATGATCACATAAGGTTGACAACAGGAAGGAAATTATTGAAACAAAAGGCGTTCTGATGGTTTCACCACTCATATCAAAATCCTAAAGAGTGGGTCAGTCTGATACTTCACATCAAGAGCAGAAACAGATGTACATGACCATGTAAAGAATGGTAGTGTATTGGATATATTTTTTTTTCTTTGTTGCTGTTGTTGTTTCTAGGAACCACGACACATTCTCTGGTTATTTAACATTTTCTATTTGCTATTTCAGACACACTTGCATGAACACAGTAGAGACAATTCTGGAAAAGCATTTTACAAACGCACCGGCTCATGACGAAATTGCTGCCTTACGTCAAACAATGTATTATTTACTAATTTTTATGTATTGTGAAAGCTTTTCCCTTTCCTGAAAAATGGCTTTTCTGCGTAGAATTACAAATTAGTCAGATATATTTCTGCAGCAAAAGAACTAATCAGCACCCGGTATATAGATAAGCACAAATTCCAATGTGTCAGACAATACACAAACGCAGATGTCTCTCAATAATGCGATCACTAGGGAGTTTAAAGGTTTATGAGCGTCACCTGTTACTTAAAGTTAGTACACCTTTTTTTTAGTAATAAGTTCTACTAGTATGTTGTTAAAGAACTTAGGATTTAGGACTACTCAGATTTACAAATCCTCTCTGTAAGTTTTCTTCGAACATTTAGAACAATAACAGTGACTGTTCATTCTGTTATATATTGTACACTATCAAATAAAAAATGTATAATTGTTGAAAAACATGAAATAGGTGTTTGGCTGATAATCATAACATATACATACCTGTATTTTACTGCGCCTTTAATTTTTTGAATAGGATGGTGTGCTTAAACAATACAATCTGACATCTATTAATAAAGACAACGTTTAAGAAAGAAAGGAAAAAAATATGAACGAGACACTCAAACTAAGAGACTACCCAAAACTCAAGTTTGAAACATATGATGCAACGTATCGATACCTACAAATGCTGTTTAACGTAATTTGTTGAATTAGGTGTTCACAAGTTAGATAAATAGATACGATGCAACATTTCAAAATATATAACTATTGTTCAACGTAATCAGTTAAAGTAGTTATTAGTTGTACACCAACTGCGTATATAAAGACGATGTTGTGATATTATTTAAGCTGTTAATATCAGATTTTGCATTCTTCTTGTTGCTTAGTTTTCCCGTACTTGCCTGGATGTCAAGTTTTGTTGTCTATAATTATATTAGAGAGTCATTAGCTTGATTATCTTAAGTAAATAATAATTGAACATTAAGGACCTCTATTCCAGTGACTCGAAAATGGTGCGTATATTGAAGACTAGAAGCAGGAACCAGGACTGTTAGATCTTCTTAATGAGGATGTAATGATGAAGATTGCACAAGCAAGTTGAGACTTGGTCGTTTTTAAATAAGCTAAACTAGCAATACTTAAAAAGTCTTAAACTTATGTGTTCTATTAACTGATTACAGGAACTAAAAGCTTCTTCCTTCATTAGTGGATCTAATCAGGCTAAACTTTCTTCCAAGTCTTTAATGAGATACAATCCGTACGCTAGGCTCTTGTAACATTGGAGAATAGTTAATTCATCGACTATGTTGTATTAAATAATGTATGAAGAAATCTAACACCTGCGCAGTTAAATCTTGAACCTTATCATGTTGAAATACACAAAAATACCAAAAATACACAGGAATACCAGTTTAGTTTATTCTTTGAAGAACACAGAGTCCACCATAATGCTATGGATCCTCGTTTCCGTTAATCATATCCGATATAACCTGCAAAACATCTGAGGAGTAATTGTATAATCTGTTTTTTTACCAAATCAATAGATTCATAGATTTAATTGTTAGCGAAGACGACCATGCTAGGGTTCTTGACTCGCAATCAGTGGGTCGTGAGAACGTTATAATGTTACAGTCAGCCCCATTATTTCTTGGTAAAAGAATAGCCCAATACTTGGTGGAAGGTGGTGATGACTAGCTGCTTTCTCTCTAGTCTTTCACTGGTAAATTAAGAAAGGCTAGGGCAGATAACCCTCGTGTTTCTTTGCGCGAAATTCAAACCAAACCTTCTTAACGAAGAGAATGTTTTGCAGAGTAAGGAATAAGTCATGTTATTGCATTGCTTCGTATTCTCTTGTCAATGTATTTGAATGCCTAAATATTATAAATTTATATAATTCTAATGCATGAGAAACATATTTGAAATTTCCAAAATAAAAGATCATAAGCCATATCGAATTCTGTCCTACATATATTAATATGCGCTTACATTTACACGAGCTTCCCTTTTTGGAGAACTTTTGCAGCTATATACTTCTAGGTTTTTATTGTGTGTTTCTGTGTTTTTAAGCAACAAAGCTACCAAATGGTCTATCTTTGCTCTGTATTATGAATGTCTGAAAGTATGAAAAGTGTATCGGGTTTGCCTCAGTTTTTCTCTATTAGCTTTTGGCATTTGGGTTAATTGTCGTTTTCTTTGTCCTTCTCCAGTTTTAACGATAAGAACAAAATATGACATACTTCAGAGTCATCACGTATAATTTTTATATTTATACACACGCAAAATTATATATTGATATATGCATGTATAGATGAGTCGTTCAAAAGAAGATTTAGTATCTTGTTTTTTTTAGATAATTTATTCTGGTTCTAAATTATCGTTACAAATGTTAATGCATTTTCCAATAATTATTAAGAACCCTGGTGTTATAAATGTACTTAAAGTCCCAACTAGGATTCATGTAAAAATCGATATTGAACATGTTAACTTACCCTAGCAACGCTATGAATAATGTTAAGATCTGTGAACGAAAGTGTAATCTGAACCCAATTTTTTTAGACATTAATCATTTGGTTTGATCCTTTTATTGATATGTAAATCAAATACGTAAAAGAAAAGTTGTATGCTTTTCTCTAGAAGTGTTCAATAAGAACATATATTTTTAGTAGAATTAAATTTTTATTCCCAATATTGCGAAAATGCCTTCATGTTATAAAACATGTGATAAAGAACACTATAAATACTGCTTGATCTGAAAAATTAAAACAGTGAATTTTTGTTAAATAATATTTTGTATTCTGGGATTCTTGTTGTTCCTTTTTTGTTCGTTCCTTCATTTTTAATTATGCACAAAGCTACACAAGGGCTATCTGTGCTCTGCCCACCACGAGTATCGAAACCCGGTTTCTAGCGTTGTAAGTCCGCAGTTTGCTCAAAGCTACGCAAGGGCTATTTATGTAAATCCATCAATGATTTTGAAATGATAGAGAAAAGG
Organism: Limulus polyphemus; assembly: GCF_000517525.1. Classification (NCBI taxonomy): domain Eukaryota; kingdom Metazoa; phylum Arthropoda; class Merostomata; order Xiphosura; family Limulidae; genus Limulus; species Limulus polyphemus. The sequence continues at coordinate 425,482 of NW_013665770.1, forward strand.
CAGCTAGTTAACAGCACCCACTGCCAATTCTTTGGCTACTCTTGTTCCAATTAGTCGGATTTGATAGTCATTCTTTGATAGTGCGGGGTGTGTTCTTGTGGCAATGGGACGCGAATTATGAAATAAACTCTGAATATATGTAATAACGTGGAATATATTGGCTCGGAGTCTGGGTCATAAACTTCAATTCTAAACCTTTAATCCAATAATTTAAATAAACGAAAGAGTTTTGATATCACAATATAGTTATATAATAATCCATTGTAAAATATAAAAGTTTAAATTAATGGTTTCTGAAATATAACACCAAAGTTTTTACGTAAAATGTGAACCAAATGTTGTTTTTAAGCTATTAATTTTCTAATAAAAAGTGTACTTTTTTCTACTGAGTTGCAGAGAAATATGCAAATACATTTCAATATTAAATATGATTTAGGCATCGATTTTTAGTGTGTGTGTGTTATAATTTTTGTAAAACGAAGTACAATATGCTTTATCTGCATAAGCCGAAGAAAAACTTTATTTTATTTATATAAACGAACAGAACATTATTTATCTATACAACTGTATGACACACTTGTTTCTATGTAAAGAGCCAGATGTCATTATTTTTCTCTAAAGCTAAATTAAATGCTGTTATTTGTCAGTGTAGCTAAATGAGACTTTGTCATTTGTTTATGGAACGCAGGAGTTATTGTTATTTTCGTACAGAGCCACAAGAAATGTTACATTTCATTGCTTTTATTAGTACTAAAGTTGCTTTTGTTATTTTCCTATAGAGCCATATTATATGATGTTATTTTAATTGTACATTAAAAGGACATTTTAACTTACATTTGGAGCTATATGAGTTGATATGTTACTATAGGATACATGATGTAATTATATATATAAGTTGTCAATGTAACTATATGAAAGGTGTTATTGTTCTTTGGAATCACATAAGATATTATTTGTTAATGTCGCTGTACGAGGCTTTGTCTTGTCGATAGCCGCAGAACAATGTGCTATTCAACTATAAAGTTTCACAAAGTATTTTATTCGTCAATATGACCCACATAACATATTGTTATTTGTTTACATAACTTCACAAGATACGTTATTGTTGACCTATATATTTATGTGTGTGTGGGTAATATTATTATTTGTTTATGTTACTCTAAAAGACGTTAATATTTGTCTGTGTAATTCTACGAGATGTTGCTATTTGTCTATATATTTCTACGAGACATTGTAATTTTATATATATATATATATAGCTGTACTGATATTGTTATTTACTTTTATAAGACTCTTCACACCTTTTAATTTAATTTCATCCATATGCATATAACAGACGTTTTCTTTTTCGGACGATTCTGAAAGCGAAAATTCAAAATAACAGGCTCCAAAATAAAATAAAAAACGCACTTTATAAAATAAACGCTTTCCATGTACAAAATGTTTAAAGATATGTGTTATATGTTTTATTCAGCTAAGTGTGTATTATATTGTTTTCAAAGTCACTTTTTATTACAACAAGAGCTCATTAATTAAGAATTAGGTCAGCCGTGAAAAACATGCAATTTGACACCATATGCATATGGACTTTTTGTATTATCTCAGATATCTGTGACAGCGAAATAGAAATCAGAATATAAAAAAGAAACATATTATGACATTCCATTTTAATGCACCTCTGAAAAAAGTACTGAACAATTATACATTCGTGAATATGCTACTAGCTAGAAGTAAGTGTCTAAAAATTTATTATTGTCATTGAATTTCGAAGGTGTGTGTTCTCATTTGATTACAATGAATGTCAACAAATTGACCAGAAAATGACATTAAGGATTAATACTAACATAAAGAAAACAGCTACCTTGGAGTTTCATTTGTTTGAAGTTTTAATTTTAATATAAATTAACATTTAGCGTCAGTGATAATTTAGAGCAGAAAGGTGAAGAATAAAATGTATACGTTGACTGGCTAAAGAAGAAAAGTGTTATCAAACGTTGCGATGATGTCAGGAAAATCACCCCTGGCTGATTTACTCTCCTTTTGGCAGCTCGTTCTTTCAGAGTTTTTTGTTTTTATTTTTAACTGTATATGACACGGATACCTTTTTCAAAGCCATAGAAAGATCTCAGTAGTCCCAGTAATCATAAGCCTACTATTTTGTTTATATGTTTATGTTTTTGTAAAGTGTTGGAAAGGACGATAAATGTTGGTCAACTTCAGATCACCCATTAAGTGAAATACATTAGAGCATATCCTAGGAGGATGTGACATTGTCGCTCATTATAAATTATTTAAAATCCTTGGAATGACCAATGATAAACGAAGCCTTCGTATAAAATAAAATTTTTTGATTCACAACCTGAGGTCTGAAATCGATGTGGTTATTTCTGCTTTGTTTGTTTTTTGGCTTTCGCGCAAAGCTACACGAGTGCTATCTGTGCTAGCCGTCCCTAATTTAGCAGTGTAAGACTAGAGGGAAGGCAGCTAGTCATCACCACCCACCGCCAACTCTTGGGCTACTATTTTAGCAACGAATAGTGGGATTGACCGTCACATTATAACGCCCCCACGGCTGAAAGGGCGAACATGTTTGGTGTGACGGGGATTCGAACCCGCGATCCACAGATTGCGAGTCGAGCGCCCTAACCATCTGGCCATGCCGGACCTGGTTATTTCTGCAAAAATGGTGTAGAGATATCAGCAGATGGAGTTTCGGGCCCTGTGTATGACAAAAAGACTCAAAGTTTGGTACAGATATAAATATTTGTACCGTAACCAAATTATTTCAATGCACATCTGAAGCATATTTTTACTTCGGTATTTGTTTCCCAATTCGTGTGCCTCACCAAAGAAGGTGTTTCTGAAAAGCTCGATTTACTGCAAATCCAGACAGTTGACACTTTGTGTTTCAGCAGTACAATTGTTGCGACTGTGGTGTTCACTGTCATAATGGGCACAGGTAGGATAAGAGGTCTTAGAATGGGCAAATCACTAGCAGTCAAAATAGTGGAATGAATTGGGAACATATAGATACACAGAACAATTCACATAACTTGTCCTGACATTGCTGAAAACTGAAAGGACAAAAAGAAAAAATGTGAATCCTTGTTGATTTATGTTTTCAATATTTACAAACAGATATTTTCATGATAACTGTAACAACTTGGTCTTACAGCTTTAAAAAAATATTTTCTCTAGATCATGAGAAGATCAGTCATGGCAATATTCTTTTGAGAAGTTCAGGGGATTATTCAGGGAGACTTCAATAGGAATCCTCATAAAAGCCTTCGAAACCAAAAAGAGCCCACTGTCCTCAGGCTTTTGATGTTTGGATAAAGAATGGTGACATTTTATCTAAATATTATCCTGACTGGATATGTGGAGGATAATAAAACAAGACACAGGTGATGTATGAGAATGAGCAATATCTTCAATTCAGAAATTCATAAGGGTCCCACTTACGGGTTTAAGAGTTAAATTTTGAATACTAAAGAAGTTAATATTTCCTACCATGGATTCCTACAAGGAAATGTCATTCTGCTGCCAGAGTTTTATGGACAATATGCCAAAACAAATAATGTCCAATGAAAGTACTCAGTTGATTCTAGCCACTATTGACCAGTAATTTGGTCTGAGGCTACTACTTTAGATCGACCTATTTATAGGAACTTAAAACAAAAGTACTGTGTTATGTCATTCCAAGTGTTGAACCACTAGGGTCCTCTTATGCTCCTAACTCACCATAAATAAGAATTTACGCGAGGGGATATAACAACCCAAAAAGTAATTTAGATATAAATGCTGATCTATACTCTTCGAAAGATTTAACTCTACCTTCGACTGCACTGGTGACAATACTTTTAATCCTTGTCTTCAAGTCATGTGCAAATAATAATAAACGCTCAATGATCTTATGCTATAATGTATATATATATATATATATATATGTAGTCGATGTGAATAACAAGGTCATTCTTTATTTCTGTCGGATTTATGCAAAAGAGCAACAACAACAAAAAAACAAAAAATAGAACCTTCAATTAGTCGACCTACTTCTATGAATACTTCTATTACTTTATTTTTTTTCATTTATTTATTGTCAAATAGCATCTTGCTTTTATGTTTAAACTTGCAATTACTCCTAAAAAGATGGAACAATTTTGAGACTTCATGAAATTGTTTTAAAAAATGTTTTATATTCTGGGAAATATAAGTTCTCGGTTCTTTTTCTATACGTTTTACTGAACACATGCTTACATTTTCTACTTTAACGAGTTCGAAGGGATAATAAAAAAATGAAACACATTAATGAATTTCCGAGTCTGTAACACAAGTACTTTACAAGCCAGGTTCGTATGATTAGAGTTTTCAGCTCGCTAATGTTGGTGCATAGAAATGGTCTATAGTAGTTGGCTGTCCATTATTTGTATGATATGAAACAACTAATACTTTTTAGTGAATAAAACGCATATTTTAATGCACTAGGAGAAAGGCATTGCTATTATTGTCTACACTCCAAGAAACCTGCATCAGTTAGTAACCCATTTCCATTTTTTGTTCTTCGCTACTTGTAATTTTTCCTATTTCTTTTCGGCTTTTTATATCCTGGGATAATCAGAGTTTTGTAGGTGATAGCTGAAACATAGTATGGTAATCCAGAATCGTGTTTCTTTTGTTGTGGGCCTGGCATGGCCAGGTGGTTAGGGCGCTCAACTCGAAATCTGAGGGTCACGGGTTCGAATCCCCGTCACACCAAACATATCGCCCTTTCAGCCGTGGTGGTGTAATAATGTGACGGTCAATCCCACTATTTCGTTGGTAAAACAGTAGCCCAAGAGTTGGCCATGGGTGGTGATGACTAGCTGCCTTCCCTCTAGTCTTACACTGCTAAATTAGGGACGACTAGCGCAGAAAGCCCTCTTTTGTTGTGTAATTACTCGTGACTCATATAAACAGTGTATGAAAATATTTATCACGTTTTTGATAATCAAACAATTGCTGAAAACATAATTTAAAGACATCAGTAAAACAGGTATCAAAAGGATTTGAAATATATATTCAAACAGAACCACGATTCAGTATCTATAAGCAATGTAACTTTTCTAATTGTTTTTTCAGTGTTTTATAACGAAGTTTCTGTGTAGCGTAGGGAGAATTCTAATTATACCGTTTGAATCGTGTAGCGCGAAAAATCAGGTTTCAATACCCGCAGTAGTAAGAATTAAATAACCACTGTGTAGCTTTGTACTTATTACCAAAAACCGTTTTAATTACTGGAAGCCTAGAAAAAAAATCGTAACTTAATGTATATTCTTGTAATTTCTTAACCCTTAGTTATTAGCATCCTTGACGTATTTTTTTCGAAGTAGAAAAAACATTTATTAGAATTTATCAAACGTCTCAGTTACATTATGGCTTGGTGGTTAGGAGCACGTGCTTCGTAATCTTAGAGCGGCGGGTTCGTATTCCGTCTCCGAACATTCTCGTCCTTTCAGCCATGAGGCCATTATAAGGTGATGGTCAATTCCATTATTCGTTTGTAAAGAGTAGTCCAACAGTTGGCGATGGGTGGTGTGACTAACTGCTTATCATTTCTAAATTAGGAACAGCTAATGCAGATAGCCCTCGAATGCTTTGCGTGAAATTAAAAAGTAAACAAACAGTTACATTATGTGTTACAACGTTGGGTATCTCAGATGCAGTATATTACAAGACATTAAATACGTCAGATATAATTATATGCAACTCTTAGTTACCGTAGAATTTAAAATAGGAAATGCTTCAGTTACATCTAAAGCATGGTGTTAGATGCATTATATTTAATATTTCATATCTGTATTTATAGTTTTCAAGCACAATGTACTCTTTAGAGACTTTTCGAGTAACATACAGAAACTTACAGTATTGGAAATTATGGAAAAATGTGGTAAAAAACAAGTACTACGGGAACACCATCATAAATAAAGTGCACCAGAGTCCACTGACACGTTGATGTCACCCAGTCTATCAGAAAGTATCACACAAGTATAAAGCCTTTTAAAAATACAGGCAGTCATACTATGCCCAATAGTAGAAGTGTGTGTCTAGTCATAGCTCTTAGAAAGAAATTTAAAGCAGGAGAAACTGGAAAAAATTCAAAGCTGTGGGAGGTCAAGGATACTCCATTTCGAAAAATTAAACCAAGATTCAATGTTTGAGTAGGAACTATAGGTAAAACTCTGAAATAGCTACATGGAACTGGTATTTTTAACAACAGCAGTGGTAGAAATAGAAATAAAAACCGAAACTTTCCAATAGTGACGATAGGTATCTTAGGGTATATTCTTTACGAGACAGGCAATGGTCGAGTACAAATCCTGCCAAACAACATTGTTGCAAATACAGCTGTGAATATTCCATCGAGCATATTAACTAGTTTGAGTGGACTTGTAGCTGTTCGACATCCTGAGAAAAGGTAAGCTTGTCAAAGGATATTACATCACAAACATTAACATAAGCAAAACTAGACACACGTGCTCTTTACAGATTAATCTAATTTAGAATTGCTCGGCATTGATAAACAACAGTTTGTTCGTCGATGAAGATGAGAATGATATCATAACCAATGTAAACATCTACAGTGAATCATGGTTAGTGGATTATTACAAGTCTGGGGATACATATCAACTAAAAATATTTATGGCACCTTGACTTTTAAAAATATGGGTATATTCTGATCAATTTCATCAGTGCCACATCTCATCGGGCAGGGAATCATCTTTGAGAAATTGATTCCAAGCATAGAGTAAACGTGATGAAACAACATCTAGACGATGTAGAGGCCAATAGAATATTCACAACTATGGCTTGGTCAGCGTAAAAAATCCGATATGTGTATTCTTGAAGTTATATAAAACAACTAAACAACATGCACACATTGGGAGGAGTAACACACAATATTTAGAACAATATTCCACAATTGTTCATTGATAAACTATATGACAGAATGAAAACAAGGTGCAATGCTGTGTGTGAATCATGGTAGCATGTAAAATTTAATGCATTGCACAAGCTATTCGTCTTTTTTTTTGTATTTTTTGAGAGGTTATTTTATTCTATTAATAAATCAATATTCGATGATGATGACAAAACCTTGTCGAAACG
>NW_013665770.1:432852-439482 GCF_000517525.1 Limulus polyphemus
ATCCACCGCCAACTCTTGGGCTACTCTTTTACCAACGAATAGTGGGATTGACCGTCACATTATAACGCCCCCACGGCTGAAAGGGCGAGCATGGCTGAAAGGGATGGTGATTCGAACATGCGACCCTCAGATTGCGAGTCGAGCGCCCTAACCACATAGCCATGCCGAGCTTTCCATAACATGTTCAATTTCTGTATGTTTTAAAGCATTAATATTTCTGTCTTGCACAAATTGTAATATATTCATTTAGCACAATTTTCGAAATTCGTACAATACTTGTAGACATTTTTGTAGAACAGATACCACGTTGTCAACTTTAGTAATTAGAAACCTAAAGTAAAAGTTTTGACGAAAGTAACTGAACATCTCTTTTGAAATTATTGATCTTGCTTTCATTATATGTACATGTGATGTTTTTGTATGTATGGAATTTATATTACAGGGTGTCCCAAAATGAATATACCAAAAATAAAGTTTAATAACGTTTTTATTATTTGAGGTATCAACAAAATACAAAACAAAATACCTTTCGAAGGCTTGTAAATTTCATTTAAGTTAATTATTATTTCTATTACATACATTACTTATCTATATCATTCATGAATGTGTCTTACTTTAGATTTCAAAACTGACCCTGTTTTTGAGTAAAATGACAACTCTTGAAGAGTCCCCCCGATTTCACCCCTTTGTACTTTTATTTTTGGGGCTTTTTGAAAACAAAATTATAGCATAAAAAACCTAGGGATTTGGAGGAGCTGAAACTTCGTATCCGTGATGCTGTCTTATCCATCCCTACAGCTGTATTGGAAAATGTGTTCTCAGAAATTGAATGCAGAATTAGATTGATTATAACTAATGATAAAAGACGTGGAGGCGTTTATTAATTAAATTAAGAAAAATGTACAGTCCTTCAGAAGATATTTTGTTTTCTATTTTAATTTTATCCCAAATAATAAAAATGTTATTCAACTATCTTTTTGGTATATGCATTTTGGGATACCCTGTATTTATATAAACCTGTCAATAGTTCGAAAAGAAATAATGAGTTTAAAAATGACAACCTTATAAAATTCTCAAAAAACTTATAGGTTAAGATTTTATTTTTAACTTATGAAAAGATTTCGGACGCTTTCTTAAGTTCATTTGTTGCTATGTGTATATAATATAGTATTATTTTTCTATAAAGTAATCATGTCAAAAATTGTTTACGAAAATGACTACGTTTTATCTCATCCTCTTAGGAGTGTGGCCCAACATGGCCAGGTGGTTAGGGCGCTTGACTCGCAACAAACATGCTCGCCTAAATTAGGGACGGCTAGCGCAGATAACCCTCGTGAAGCTTTGCGCGAAATTCATAACAAACCAATCCTCTTGGGATCCCATAGAATAGGCCACTGGTCATTTTGGGAATAAAATAATTACTATATATATAGACATTTTTCTAACTCAACATCATACATTGTTCATCAATATCTAGCCATTTTACAGCAGGTCGCTCGTCTCTAATAGATTCTGTACAACTATATATAACAGTCTTCATCGTTCACGCTTTTAATGATAATTAGAAAACATACCCAAACCTATCTGTTCGATGCATGATTGTTGCAGTATTTTATTCATTCACTGAACGTTAAATAATATTACCTCTAAAGACGTTTTTTATGCACACAATACCTCCTTTGGTTTCCACAAAACACATGTTTTTCATTTACGTCAGGTTTACTATCGTCATCCTTACGTAAAGACCACTCCGTTAAGCCTTAGCTTTTTGGAGACCTCATATAAAGTACTAAGAAAATTTTGCATAGATTTTCGCCACAAGCTTTTTGATATTAGATTAGGCCACATATATTTGTGTATATATTTATATGAGTCTTCTATTTTCAGTCTCTTTCGTTTTTGATAGAAGTTTAAGAAACGACAAAATTAAATTATAAGCTTGGTTACGCTAGTGACTTGTAACTACAACTGCTCTTTGTGGACAGCAGGATACGGATCGATACGTGAAATGAACTCCAGCTACTATATAGTTTATGTGTGTATATCGAATACTTTTAGTTGGTTCAACTTAAAAAGTGTTACAATAATATACATTTTAAACCTGACTTGGAATAAAATCATGTTTAATAAAAAAGCAAAGTATCAGAATTATCTAGATGTTCTGTAAGATCTGTGAATTTTGAATATTTCCTTGCTTGAGATATATGTAACAATTGTAGCTAGTGAATAGTACTTCCATATCTGTTTGTTAATCTTCTTCTGAAGTCAAATTGTTTGATAACCTGTTTCATCTTTCGGTTTAAACTATCATTTACAAAGGCTAATGTAAGAGTAAAATCATATTCGGGTTTAATGGATACTTTGGTGTGGGTTTTGTCTTGGTGTTGTTGGTTATTCGAGTTGTGTGACTGACAGCTCTTTTGAAACTATTTTATTCTGATTGCCTCAGTTTGGTGTCAGAAGAAAACCATGCATTCCAATCATTTCAGGGTAGCACTAGGCTGCTTGAGAATAACAGTTAAAGAAACCAATCTCGTTATAAAGGTTGAGAATAACGCCACCTTTTCAAATTTTAATGAGATAAAGCAATATTTAAATAGGATAAGACCGGATCAGTCATATATCAAAATAGGTAGAGGAAGTGGTAAAATCATTAAAAGACGTTTCCAAAAATAACTGATATAAAAATTCAATTATTAGAAAGATTGGGAAGAAAGAATGTTTGTATCATCTACTTAAAAAAAACAAAAAAACAAAAATACCCTTGAAACAGAGAAGTAGTTTCTCCTCCAACTGGCAATCTATAAACACCCGAGCTGTTCACTACTCTACTTTCTACGATTAGACAAAAAGTCTAGAGAATTCACTAACCCACACCTCACCGAAACAAGTTTCATTACAAAGAGAAAGCTTCGAAACGTATTCATTTAGGTTACATAACAACGAAATAACAGACTTTACCTCTTGACACTGTATACAGCATATCATGTGCAGGTGTTACGTCAAGAACGTTGTTGTATGTGAGTAGTTTTCAATAAAAAAAAGTAAACGGACTTTTTCAAAATGTAAGAAATATTTCGATTTCACCTCCAACCTTCAAGTTTTTTTTAAGAACTTATCTTCAAGTTTTAAATTCATAATTATACGAGTTAGAGAATATTTGGGGAGATAAAAAGTGGCACAGCGATATGTCTGCGTACACACAACGCTAGAAACCGAGTTTAGATACCCGTATCGGGCAGTACACAGGTAGGCCATTGTGTAGCTTTGTGCTTAACTTCAAACAAACAAGATCAAAAACTCATTATATAGTTAGCACCCTGATGACAGCGGTAAGCATGAAGGCTTATAACCCTAACATTTGAGATTCAGTCGTTGTGCTTAAAGCAAAAACAACACTGCACAAAAACCACCAACTTGCTACAAGATTTTACAGTATCGAAATTTCCGCTACCTCTAAAACTACTCATCTCAGTGGTCATTGCATCATGTGAGAAGACATACAGGTACTTAGGCATGACCATGAATATAAAAGACAGGACATCAAACATTTTATTTAGCAATCAACCCTGATAAGGGTCTACACAAAAGATCATGACAAGATTGATATTTGTAACATGTGGATGCTACTAAGAAAAACAGATTTATCTATAATGATTTTTTGTTCTTTTTTGTTTTATTTATATCGTTTGTAAACTTTCATTGAATGTCATTATTCTAGGCTTTTGTAGACATATTGTTATCCTATCTTTCTAGTATTGTTGCAAGAATAGAAGAAATGTGTGACCAATGTAATATTTCATATATATGCCACAGATTTCCTTTCGTTTTCACCATATGTACAATTGAAAATATCATTCGTTGAGGCCTAATGCATTCTTTGATTGGTCGTATTCTCTGCTGTGGATTGTAGTTTCTCCTATTCAAGTAACATCAATACAGCTTGGGTCAGCACAAACCAAAGAAATCCAGTTAGGCCTCTAATAAAAAAAAAAAAAGAACTCAAAAAAACGCCAAAACTCTTATCTGAGCATCACCATGATAAGTGGCCTAACTCTATTTCTTTGGTTTGCAGACCCGAATTGTGTTGATCAGCCTTAAATGCATGTCTTTAATGTCATGATATTTTCAATTTTACCTTTTGTAAAAAAGGAAAAAAAATTGTAACATATATATATATATAATCATTAAACAGTTGGTCGGCTGTATAATATAGAATAATAAATTAGGCACAATGCCATAATGTTATTCCTTCACCTAAATTAACTTAAGTTACTAAAAGAATGAGTTTAAAAAAGACTCAAAACCCCCATAAATCTAAATGCAATATTTCATTTGTTCTAGTAACTCGAACAATTTTAACTGGCTGATACTTATTTAACATATGCATCCACATTGAAAAATACTTGCGATTAGTTACAAAAATATGGCTTTCTCAATGATAAGAAAAAGACAAAAATTTTATCAACGTTTCAAACTTTCGCTTTCGTTAGGATAAATATGTATATAAGTTTAAAATCATCACTTAAATTTCGTTTATATTTGTTACATTATGTTGTGGTGTAAGCAAATATACATATATATTATTTTACTATAAAAATTAATTACTCATAAGTTAATTTTATGCCTAGTCAAAAGCCGAGCGTGGCCTAGAGGCTAGAATCACCAGACTTTGTAAGTGAGAATTCATGTTTCTCACCCCGTTGTAGCGAAGACATGCTTTGCACTTTGGAGTCCGTGTGCACGATCCAATCCCACTAATCTAACAGACAGAGTAGCCCAACAGTTGGCGGTGTATAATTTTAACTATCTGCCTTCCCTCAAGTCTATCATTTTAAAATTTAAGAATGGCTATGCACAGACAGCCTTCTTCCCCACAGTGAATCCTATAATTTCGAAAGGGAACCCTCAGGTCAACAAAAGCGTTTACGATGAAGCTGGGCATAACTCCTGGTGCTATTAATAAATTAATAAACAAAGATTTGTCGTTGACAAAGGCTTAAAAATCAAACATTTACAAGCTTCTACTCACTTCTCTAAATTAACGGCTGTTTCATGAGAAAGAAAGCTGAAGAAATTGTAATCACAGAATCCCATTAGATTACATACCTGTCAAGTGAACCCCACCCCCTCTCATTGTAGCTGCAATAGACTTTTGTACCTTATATTTGCTTAAACATTATTTTGGAAGACAGCGTCCATGTACAGTGAAAGATGTGTAAAAAGTTTGGCAAGATTGTTTGTCTAAGGTTGATCTCGCTGTCCTTCGAAAGAAACTTATTTCAATGAAAATTGCGGTGTCAGACAACAATGTGTAACCATAGTCAGCATTCACAAAAATACCATGTAATGTTCATTAATTAATACTTCATCCAGTCATAGGGAGTCAGATGTGGCCTTGTGGTTTGCGTGCTCGGATTGTGAATTCGTGGGTTTAGAGTGAATCCGTGGCTACGGTAAAGAGTGACAACAAATCCTAATATTTGATCAGATAAGAGTAGTCCAAGAGTTGACGGTGGGTGCTGTTGAGTTGCTGCTTTATTCCAATCTCTCAGCTCAAAATTAAGGACAGTTTTAATTTTAATGGCAATTATGTAACTGTGCGAAAATGGATTCGAATCCCCGTCCCACAAAACATGCTCGCCCTTTCAGCCATAGGGGCGTTATAATGTGACGGTCGTTGGTAAAGGAGTAGCCCAAGAATTGGCGGTGGGTGATGATGACTAGCTGCCTTCCCTCTAGTTTTACACTGCCAAATTGGGGACAGCTAGCGCAGATAGCCCTCGTGTAGCTTAGCACAAAATTCAAAACAAACAAACAAACAATCTTGCGCGAAAATAATTAAACTAAATACCTAGCCAAATTCTGGCACTGAAACAGCTAAAACTTTTAAATGTTTAAATCTTTTCTGATGCTCAGTGGTTTCTGTTTGTTTACAAAAAGATAATAGGTTTAAAGGACTACCACAACTCAAATTTTTTAGGAAGCTAAAAGGTAAAATAAAAGCTTCGTTTCTATCTTACTCTTTTTAAGTCCCTTACACGAGCAAAGAGTATACCCCAAATTTATTAAGAAGCAACTTCTGATTCATCGGCAACAGAAATGGTAAGGCATTTACAGGAACCATATCTGGCATTTAGGTTTTGTTTTTGTTGTTTTTTCTGTAAATCTGCAAGAATATGCATTATTCTAGAAGGAATCCAGATATGTGCATCAATCTATAATTGGATAATATCCAAAAAAGTTATGATTGATTTTTGACAGTGGAGTGGATGATCTTTTTTTATCCTTATTCAGATAATGGTCATGGTATTATTGTAGTACATTATCTATGAAACACTCTCCCCATTCCCGAACTTATTGTGAAACCTGAGAGGAACTGCTGATAAAGCAAGTCAGAATCACTGAGTATTTGTTCTTGTCAAGATGGAAACGAGGTGAGATTCATAACTAACCTGCAGAAGTAAAGTAGCAAAATGTCCAAGGTGTTAAGGTGTAGCAGGTATGGATGCGTTCACGATATCACACCAGTTACTCAAAACATTAGCCGGAGGAAGTTCTGTCAAGCACCCAAAGAGAAATACGTCTGTTTACAGGCGAGATAAAATTATGGATGTATCCAATGATTTG
>NW_013665770.1:439503-469528 GCF_000517525.1 Limulus polyphemus
AACGGCTGAAAGGGCGAGCATGTTTGGTGTGACATGGATTCGAACCCGCGACTCTCAGATTGCGAGTCGAGTGCCTTAACCACCTGGCCATGCCGGGTCTGTATTGTCCCTCGAATGGAGAAGAGATCGAAGAGGATTCGGTGTTGTGCAAATCTTGACGATGTGAAGGAAGAAAACGATTCAAAATTAGGTAATGAGCGGAAAATGCGAAGCCTTTCTGCGTGAGGATCAAGAATATTACAAGTATAGAAATAGAGAGGGGTGTTAAAATAATGGCGAAACATACATTAGCATAACTTACGGGTGGTCCACTTTTGCAAGATAGAAACACTTTAACGGCTGCTCGGATCAAAGCAAGTCACGGCAAAATGATACCTGGATCATGCTATAAGCAGCCAGGCACCTCACTCTTAGGCTTTTGGATATGATGAGATTCCCATCACCTATCATAATAGTCATATTTTATGTCGTTGAGTCAGAGATTGCTTGTTAGCATTCGTTATAATAGTCTTACAGAACGAATTTATTATTCATTAAATACTACCAGTTAAATTACTCTTCGTTCTTTACTCGGTCAGCAATAACTTTACGGACTTACAGCGCTAAAATCCGGGTTTGGATTCATGCGGTTAAAAAGCACAGATAGCCCATTGCAAGATTCGCACTTAAAATACAACAACAGATTTTTTAACGTTCATTTTGTTTCGAAATCCCCTTCAATTCAACGTTTCCCATCATTGCAACTTCATAACGTGCGATCGAAACAGAAACCAAAAGAGGTATCACCAAATACATTTTAATCATATCAACTACGAAGCATATATAAGTTTAAAATAGAGTAAAATATGGTTATTGAATGACCCTTTAAAACATTGTTATTTTCAAGTTCAATAATTAATTTTATATTGACAGCACTTATACAAAGTTAAAATATTTGACACTTTGCTGCTTACAATGAAACATTTAAAGAATAAAAATAAATTGGTTTGATGTTTAGGGTATGTCAGTGACCCCTAAGGTTCAGGTAAAGCCGTCTGTAGTTTAGAGTTACTGAGCTGTTTATTTGAAGTTATTTTTCAAGCATGAACACAAGTTAAAACTAAAGACATTAAAGTTTATTTTAGGTTAATTACATTTGTTGCGGTGTAAGCGCACATATTAGTTGTGTGACAGAAGGTAGAAAATCAGTAACACCCGCCGCCATAAATATTTTGTTCCGGCTTTTAATCCAATAACGGGATTAACTGTTTCTATTATAACGCATGTCAAGCTGAAGCTGCGGAGTGTGATCAACAACATCGTGGCCAGAACGACAAACTTTTGTTTCTGTAGCCCAGCACGTTACTCATTGAACTATGCTAGGTGCGATGTTCAGTATAAGGTCTTACAGTCGTAGAAAAACAGCTTGCTTGCATGAAAAAAAAAAATACAAATCAATATGCAATTACACCAGTGATAAACAAGAATATTTGTTTGTTTGTTTGGAATTAAGCACAAAGCTACACAATGGGCTATCTGTGCTCTGCCCACCACGGGTATCGAAACCCGGTTTCTAGCGTTGTAAGACCGCAGACATACAGCTGTGCCACTGGGAGGCAACAAGAACATATTTCAATGTTAAAATTTGACTAAACTGTATTATATATCTAAAGCTGAGAACAGAACTAGGAACAGGGAAAGTAATTAATTTTGTCTAATATTGAAGGGTTTTAAAATACGATTACATTCAACAATGATTCAGTCACTATGGCAACAAGGGCAACGTGTACTAAATGGGCGTTTTAATAAACTTTCATGTATTCAAAAATGAATACTTCGACTGAAATCCATTTGCTTTCGAAAGTCCTTCGTAAAAATTTAAACCAAGTAGTTTTTCAAAAAGACTCGCATTTTTTTATAATTGATATCAAAATAACTGGTATAAATTTGAAAGCTTTTATGATCTTTTTGACTATTAAATTTACAAAACTAATTGAAAATAAATATATACTTTGTGATTTTTTTTTTGTATTATTAAGAAGAATTACCAATAATATATCAAAGTTCAAATAAATACTTAAAGATCCTTAACTATCTTTATCAAGTAAACATAAGGCAAAATGATAGTCTTTAACACCAGAAAGTGAAGAAAATGTTTCGTATTTTAACTAATGCACTTTAAACATAAAACAGTAAATACCCTCTCGTGAAAGTGTATGAGAAAGCGCTGAAGAATGAAAATTAAATGTTTTTAATTAGAGTCTTTTCTAACATTAAATCGTTCGTTATGATATGAAACACTTAGATAACATCGCTTTTCAGATTTTTATATTATTGTACTTATTAGATTCCCTGCTATTAGTTACCACACCAGATGGCTCAGCGGAAAATCTGAAGGCTTTTAACGCTAAAAATTGTGTTTCGATACCGGCAGTTGACAAAAGCACAGATGACTCCTTGTGTAGCTTTGTGCTTAATAACAAACAAACAGCCCCCCAGTGGCACAGCGGTATATCTGCGAACTTACAACGCTAGAAACCGGGTTTCGATACCCGTAGTGGGCAGAGCACAGATAGCCCATTGTGTAGCTTTGTGCTTAATAACAAACAAACAGCCCCCAGTGGTACAGCGGTATATCTGCGGACTTACAACGCTAGAAACTGGGTTTCGATACCCGTGGTGGGCAGAGCACAGATAGCCCATTGTGTAGCTTTGTGCTTAATTTCAAACAAACAAACCAAAGCTTTTTGCTCACAACTTCAGCGGTAGAGATATCTTCTTGATTCTCTTTTTACTTCCGCTGCATAGTTGTAAAGTACGTTTTATTACTTTCTTGGTTCAATGGTTTTCAATTCTCATTTCGAGTAGAGAAGCGCTATGAAGATTGAAAACCATCTTCGAAGTAAAAGTAGTTTGAAAGATGAGTCCCAGGGATCACACACACACGTGTTTGTTTTTTACCTAAAAGAATGAATCAGTTCCCTATACACACATAAGTACATATGAAGACATATCATTGCCTTGAGAAGGTATGAATCACGTGATCTGTTATTTTTTCAAACCATATTAAGTTAAATACAGTTAGACATTACAAATAATAGGAGAGAACGTAAGACAGTTATTCTTTAATGGTATCAAATTAATGAAGTCCACATAATTTAATCATAAACGTAATTTCAGTATGTTTGCACAATGCATCCGACAGTGTGTGTGAAATGTTTCAGATAAGGCTATAACTAAAAGGAGGAGGATGGGTTTTTAAAGATTTGGATTACGAGTCAACTTTATAAAGAACATAAGAACCATGACGTGATATGTTATACTTATAGAGATACTTATAACTAATCCTAAATAAAATATTTCATGTTGCTCTAAACTTATATGTATAATTGTAAGCCATAAATAATTTAAACAAAATTTAGTTAATGATATTTTTAAACACTATTATTATTTTTTAAAATGACATTTTCGCGATACACAAAAAAATCTGAAGATTGGTTGTTATTTATTTTCGTATAGGCCTAATCTAGTCTTCAATTCGGAATTCCTACTGTTTGTTTGTTTTGCTTTAGAGCAAAACTACATTGGGGATTCTGCTGTGTCTACCGTGTAGAATCCAAGTCCGGATTTTAGCGTTGTATGTCCGTATACTTACTTTCCAGATTCGAACAAAGTTCTAGGATGAGGTAAAGTTTTTTCTTCTTATAACTATCTAAATATTTTATAGTTTTACTTATTGATTGCAGCAATCGCCAAAATTACAAAGTTTTTAATCAATGGTATTCATTCCATACTTGAGCCGTGGGAGGAATAAGTTTTAACACTCAAATTACCGACTTCTTTTTACATATTCACTACCGATGGGGTTCACAAAAGTTATGAGTAATTGCTATGTCATCTGTAACAGTATTTAATGTAACGAACTAGCAAAAATAAATGAAATCACCCATTTTATATGCAATACACATAGGAAAAATCCATTAGTAATTAGTAAGATTAACTGGAATATTGATGGAATTTTCTCATTTTTTTGTGCAACTCATGTGGCACCCTTTAAACAACAACTTCGTACGTCCACAAGCAATTTGATATATATATATATTTTAAAAAAGCAGATGGGCCCTTATAACTCCATCGTTAATTCTAGGGTTAAAGATATGAGTTTATATCTTTTAAGCGTAAATCAAGCTCCGAAATATGAATGTACGGTGCCGTAGTCATACAGTTACTGAACGAATTTACATCATATCCTATAAAAACATATATCTTTAAAAATAATCAGTAATATGTAAATAAAGGAAAGTTAATTAATGTTACGCGTTTGACTTAATTTAATATAGAAAGGCAGATGATTTTAAATGACGGTGTTAGCCAGATAATAATAACGTTAAAACACTTTAGCATGAACAAAGATACTGAAATAACTTACTGATGTTTAAATGTTGAAACCTGTGAACTATATGAAACCAATCAACCTAAATATCGTTATTAAAATCAAGTTAACTGCAAATGTTTTTTCCCCCACATCCCTTTTAATCTGTCCCTTGCGTTGTGTAAAAATAGGTATCATATTATAGAATCTTTTTGTCTCTCATCATCTAGCCCAACTAATGAGTTCTGATATTGAACGAACAGCTTCGTGGGCAGTGACTTGTGGGAGACAATAGATATATCTAAAATGTAATTTTTTATACACTTCTTATTTTGAGTCGCAATGGACGAGTTAAGAGGAATGTGATAAAATCTGCAGTTAACTAGATTTTTATAATTTACTGATGATTTTTAAACTAAAGAAATATCTCGTGAAAAAATCAAAGATCTTAAAATCCCCCACAGCACGTAATATGATGTTTTTTTAAACAAAGAAAACAGAAAAAAATTGCGCTTCGCACTTTGTATCCGTGGATTCGTTATAAGAGTGACGGTAAAATCCCACTATTCAAATAGACGTATCCCAGATGTCAGCGATGAGTGTGTTGACTACTTGCAGATCCTCTAAATATATCAATTCAAAATAAAAAGGCTGTTTGCAGATATCCCTTGTGCAGCTTTGCGCGAATTTCTGAAACAAACAAACCCCTGATACCAAATGTTACAGGGATTTTCATTGGCATTAATCAGCGATTAACGTCTGACTTACAAAAAATTATCGAAATTTCAAATAACAATTTAGTAACGAAAAAACAAAGATTGCGATGCAACCATTTTCCGACAATTTCCCGACTCCAACACACACAAACATACTGAACTTTCGCTTCATATTTCGTGTTAAAAACGTACTGATGTCAACAAACGTTAACTTGCCAATTTCTTTAAAATTCACTACACAAAATTGAGGTAATCACATATTTCGTTTGACACTATAAACAAAGTTAGTTTATACTACATGGAGAAAATACTTTAGCTACAGATGAATTTGTTATAACATAAGATCGAAAGTCTTTCCAGTATTATCGAGTTTAAAGTGAAACCAATCTATGAATATAGACAAGAGACGTTTGTAGCATATGAACTGTTTTTTATCATGTTTAGAAATTCAGAATATGTTATTTGTGTTTGATTTTTTCCAACTATAAAACTTACATTGTATTGGAAAACGGTTTTATTTGGAATAGTTTACACCAAATTCGTTAGCAAGAGAAGTGAACAATTATCGCATTCATTTCAATGAAAAACTGAAAAGAAAGCTCAAAGTTAACATTAACTCTGGAACATTTCAATTTAATGTTGTTATTTTTTTTTCTGTAGACCTCAGTTAATATCAGACATTCGCCCTGGACTGATTCTTCTTATTTGAATTGTAAATTAACCTAAGCGATTGTTGGCTCCGTTTCAAATGCTCATCTATAACGCTTTTCTTTTATTCAAATGAATAAATTCATCTTAAATGCACAACAGAATTGTTAAGTTCCAAAGCAATAAAATAACAGTGAAAAAAAGAATCTGAAATTTATCGACTTTTGCATTAGACTGAAATTGTGGTACTTTAATCGTAAATTAAATACAGTTGGATTTAAAGAAGTCGTTTGATGTTGAAGTGTTATGCTGCTGAAATTCATTCTTATCTAAGGTAATTAGATGAAATAAATCGAAATAAGTCATCACAAAACTGTAACATATTGGAAGAATTACATATTAATTTTAATGAAATCCATGTCTTACTTCATTGATAACTTATTAATACGTTACGTTTATTTTATATTTATTCAAATTAGAGAGATTTTCATTGAAATAAAACACGAAACAAGATGCATTGGTAGAAAAATGCTTAACTATGCTATTTAGATATATACCGGTATTACGTTTCTTATGTTTTATGAGGTACATTGCGACTCGATTCGATAATCTTTTCTGTGCATTGCCACTAAAACCCTTTACTTTGACTTTTTGATTATCACATACTCTTTGCTATTAGATCAAGAGCTAGGTAAGGTTTTAATCTTGTGTTTAAGGCAAAAAGGTTTGAAGTTTTTTTTTTCTGACTCAAAATAATATGCAGCCCCTCAGTGGCACAGCGGTATGTCTGTGGACTTACAACGCTAGAAACCGGGTTTCGATACCCGTGGTGGGCAGAGCACACATAGCCCATTGTGTAGCTTTGTGCTTCATTCCAAACACACAAAACAAAATAATATGCACATTTCAAAAAGTTTTTACTTATTGCTATCAGTCTGGCCATTTTGTCTCCAGAATTCTCTAAGTGATGCACCCTCATATCAAGTTTTAGTCAACATTTAGTCACTTTTTGTGATGTATATGATCAATCAAAAATTCAATGGTAGTTAACAAATGGTTCCATTTTTATAATAACCTTATAAATATAGTCGTAAAACCCTACAAAGTAAAATAAAGCAATGGTATGTTTTACAACGTGATTTATTGTACTTTTCTCTCATAAAATTGTAATTAAAAATTTTAACTATCATAATAACATAAGGTGTTTTGTGAGTAAAGTATAACTTTTCTTAATGTAGCCATATTCTAAAAACTCCACATTTGTAACTTTCCATGATGGATACATTCGTATCTATCTAGAACGTATTTCTTATATCAGTAATTATTTAAAAAACACTAATCCAACCTCTTCAATTTCGACAGACCATGTTGGTTGTTTAGAATACATACTTTCTGCAATTATATTTAGCTTGCTATCGTTGTAGACAAACTTTGGCTACTTATTAACTAGTTGGATACATCTTAACGCAAAAATCAGTCAACAATAGTTTATGAGTACTATTTTGTGATTTTACTTATATTAATACAATCACATTATTCGTTTAAAATAAGACAGCTGTTTTAAAGGTTAGTTAAACAACATTTTGTTATCTTTGTCCAACTTTGAAATGCTGAAGCACGTTAATGTTTCATAGGTTTTCGACGTATATTAGCTATTTATAGTAAAATGTAAAAAAAATATTGCCAGAACTATGTAAACTATATAACATATATTTCATTTTCTTAATAATAAAACTTCTTTTGTGATCAAACGGAATCTTCAACAGTCCTATTTACAACTTGTCATTAGATGCAGAACTTTTTATGTTAATAATACATTTATCGACAATAGTTTGCACATATTATATCTAATGCTAAGCAGTAAATCGTAATAGTTATGGCCGTAACTAGAAAAATTGCTTATTGTGGTCATCATTAGATTGACAAATCTCCTTTCAATATTGTTTCTACAGTCAAATTTGGTCCATTCTGCTAAATATTCACTAATGCAATTAGTGTGAATTACCTAAAATACAGCAGCAAGTACTCCATTTCTTTGGACTAACAAGCATTACTACTACAAGCACTCTCTATCAATTTCTAAGGTAACTAGGATCAATAATCATATTTCATGAGCGTATCTTAAATTAAAAAGTAAGTACTATATCCTGTTGTCAATACTCAAGGCAGGAATACTTGTTTACTTGTTTGTAATTAAGCACAAAGCTATACAGTGGGCTATCTGTGCTCTGCCCACTACAGGTATCGAAACCCGGTTTCTAGCGTTGTAAGTCCGCAGATATACCGCTGTACCACTGGGGGCTGTTTGTTTGTTATTAATCACAAAGCTACACAATGGGCTATCTGTGCTCTGCCCACCACAGGTATCGAAACCCGGTTTCTAGCGTTGTAAATCCGAAGACATACCGCTGTGCCACTGGAATAGAAAGTGAAGTCCCTGAAAAAAAGTATTCTTTTATAAATAGCAAATGAGTTTTTTATATAAAAACATGACATACCATGTCTATTTGAAAGTAAAGAAATGTGATTTCAAAGAATATTTCACACATTTTGTTAAGTAATAGAAATTACAGTAAAATTATTTTATTGCCATATCAGCTTACAAAAATGGCTCAAAATTATATAATAGAGTATGGACAACATTTTCCCTTTATATTAGCCATTACTCTATTGTGTTTGTAGTGGGCTTAAGTAAATTCAGTGTAGATGGGTTACATCACTAAGTAGTTTAAAAAGGAGATTTGAAATGATAAATGTTGACCAATGTAATAAATTAGTTATTTCGTAAAACAGTGGCAACACATGCAACATTCAATGTAAATTTAGAAGCACAATTATGTCTTTTATAACGCAGAAACCTAACGTTAGCTTAGATAGAATGCAAATAAAACCAAATAATGGGCCTTATAATACTATCGTGGCATAATTGATGTTCCTCGGTGGTTCAGCGATACTTCTGAGAGCTTATAATGCTACAAATCGGGTTTCGATACTCTTGGTGTGCACGACACAGATAGTCCATTTGTGTAGCCTTATGCTTAACAACATGACAAACAAAATGCATAATTGATGTTACATATTAAGTGCACATTTTCTGTAAAATGTCAAAGAGGAGTTTTATGTCTACTGAGAAGAAACTGTCTAGACTGCTGCAAGTAAGACATAACTTATCCTTTGTTTGTTTATTTTGAATTACGCGCAGAGCTACCCGAGGGCTATATGCGCTTTACTGTACCTAATTTTGAAGTAAAAGACTAGAGGGAATGCAGCTAATCAACGCCATCCACCTTCAACTCTAAGGCAATGCTAATCGAACAGTGTGATCGCACTGTCATCCTTATGACGTGCCCACGGACCCAAACTGAGATGGTATTTTTTTTCGATAATAGGGCGTGAAACAAGAAACCTTTGACCTATAGTCCAGCCTTCTAACTACTGAACAACGCACGGCCCACCACTTTTTGAAATCTGTATATATATTTTTATATCAGAAAAACCTCCAGAGCTTATGCTCTCATATACAAGATTGAACCTTACCTTTAGTTTATTCTAAATTAAACCTGATTTCTATTTTCAAAATGACTCTATTGGAAAACTACAGATGTTTACAAACTATGTGGCCTCACATTATAGGGTTCGTATATCCCTTTTCCTCTCCAAATACCCAAATATTAACAAAATATATATTCTGGTCACCTCCATCAAATAATAGCTAGTTTTGAAAAGAAAAATACTTAGCGAAAATGTTAAGGAAAAAATGTTGTAAAAGACAAGCACTACGGAAATGTCACCCCTTTACCGTGTGAAAATGAACTGGACCAGAGTATTGTCACGTTTACACCGTGATTAGTTGTCATCTAACAAATCAGAAAATGCTATAACAGTACAAAACCTGTCAAAGTACAGGCAATAATACTATGCCCAGTAGTAATAGTGAAAAGGCGACCAAACAACATGCCTAAATTGTGAGGAGTAAAACAGGACATTTGGAGCAATATCGTACAGTTATATATTTATAAGCTTATGGCAGCACGAGTACAAAGTGTAATGGTTTATTTGAGGCAAATGATTCACGTACGAAATATTATTGTACGGTACAACTTATTTATTTTTCTTTTCTATATTTTTCTGTGATAATATTTTGTACCATTAATGAATTCATCATCTAGATGCAATTTGTTGTTGTTTGCTACTACTGTAATGTATCACTTAAGTGTTTCAACAGCTATCTTCACTTTATTAAGTAGTTATTAGTATGTTACAATGGCCAACCTAAAACACCACCCTGAACCCATAAAACATTTATTAGAACACGAGAAAGGTCTCTGTTTAACGGTTGATTTGTTTGTTTTTTATTTTCTCGAAAAGCTACACGAGGGCTATCTGCGCTAGCCGCCTCTAATATAGCAGTGTAAGACTAGAGGGAAGGCAGCTACTCATCACCACCCACCGCCCACTCTTGGGCTACTCTTTTACCAACAACTAGTGGGATTGACCGTTACATTATAACGCTCCCACAGCTGAAAGGGCGAGCATGTTTATTGTGACGGGGATTCGAACCCGCGACCCTCAGATTGCGAGTCGAGCGCCCTAACCACCTGGCCATGGTTAACGGTTGAATAACGAGCTATGAATAAAGCATGTTATATAAAAGAAATAAGAGATATTTTTGCACTTTTAAAATTCATTTTAGTAGTTTCTCGATCAACCAACTCTTTTTTTCGGGTACTTACTCTTATGACCAATTATTTCAACGATGCAAATCTCTTTTATTTGTTTTGTTAAAAAACAAGTAATTTAATATACATCTAATAGAATAGCATAAATCCTGTTATAATTGTGTCGGAATACATTGTTTTATAAAAATGACTCCATCGATGTAATGATATACAGCCCTAATCATTTATACTTGTTTTTCATAGTAACAAAAATTCTAGCTTAAAAACAGCGCTCACAACCAAAACTATTTTAGTGTAAAAATATATAAGATTTGATTAAGAAGTCAGTGGAAAAGAAAAACCACAGAAAACATGAACTGAAAAAGTTGCAAAGATTTAGTTTTATTCTAGATCTATAGTGATTGACATCAAAGGAACAGAAATATATCGATTCTTCAAATTTGAATCTACTGAACATCAAGTCGTTGTTTGTCGTCGTAAATCAGATCATCGAGATGAAACTGGAATATTCTTTACGACTAGAACTTTCAAGTAACTTAAAAGGTTGGGTACATTTTTTAGTGAAAACATAATTAGATTTTAATAATAAAAAGGTGCTTTGAAAACTCGCCAGTTCGTCCAAAAATTCATTAATCCTAACTTTACACAAAGGTAAATATAAGTGAAGTATTTGAATTCAGGTTCAAGTTCTTGAAAAAAAACTCCAACCAATGTAAAAATGGCTTGCAGCAAACTTTCTTATCTACTTATAACATAAAGGAACTATCAAATAACTATATAAAATTGTGTATAGAATATAAAATAGCTCTGATAACAATATGAAGAATCGTTGGTACTACCTGGGAGTTATAAAAACGTAATAATCATGAATGCAATGAATAAAGTATAATAACAAACCTAAAGTTATGGTAGTGACTCCAACCAAGTTAGAAGGATAAAGTAACATTGTCATGATCAAATATGGATCACATTTGGCCATTAGGACTATCTATAAAAATGCCTGCAAAAAGTCTTTTTCCAGCAATGGTAAGCAAAATGTGGCGTCTTAGGACAAGTGAGAATCCTCATTCACAAAGGTCAGTAGAATAAGTCGTCTACGTCGTAATAGTACATAACGTGATAAAGAAGCACCTCCGTCTGAGAAAGCAGCACAACTCACGTATATACAGATTTCTTCCATGACATATCAATTCAGCTGTTGTATACCTTAAGCAGCTGGAAAACGAAACGGGTATTCATGTTAATCCATACGAAGACGTACCGGTCAAGTCGTAGGAAGTAGTGCCTATGGATTTCTCTGCGATCGGGCTGTCGAAAAGGGCGTTGGGAAACCCCCATTCCCGTATACTAGCTGGATTAGGGATAGTTGCACAAAGGAGTAAAGGGCTTTGGACATTACAGCCTTAATACAAAGCTTTTTGCAATGGAAACACTGCAACGCTATTCTCAAGATGCACAGTCGTCAGGCAGTGCATAATCGTACGTTACGAGCTGGACTCTAACGACGTTTTAATCTCTGTGTACATTGTCTTACCAAAACAACTGGACACGTCTTGAGTAAATGGACATAGCCAACTCAGCTTGTTCAGTAAGTATAAATACAGAGGCACGCCATATAAGTATATCAGAGTTTTTAATGTCTTTGGAAATTTAGAAAACAGCGCAAATGAAATTATAGTCTGCTAAAAGTGTGAAAAGTCAATAAGTGAAATCAGCTACACGCGATTTATTTACAAGAGACCATTCAACAATATTGGTAACTTGATAGTAGAACATCTAGAAAACGTTCAGGTAGTCAGCTGTGCTGCTGCAACAAAACAACGGTTTCTTATAAAGATTGGATTGAAAATCATATTGAAATAAACCGTAGTGATTTTACTGCACCCAATGTGTCCATACTTAAAGGAGGAAAACTTTAAGTTAACTGCAGTATGCTCTTTAAAAACGTGGATATTTTGGATGGACTGGGATACACAGTAAACTTATAACTGAAAGAATGCTTCCTATTTTTCTCAGATATTTTTAAAATTTGTTAGTAGTTGAATCATAAATCTAGTGTGGTGGTGCATCTGTCAGTTTTCAAGGGGTGGCTGATTATACATTTGATAGTATGGAGGTGAGTAATTAAAATGGAATTAAGTTGTGCCAACTGTTGTATCCTACACACTTCTGCATGGAACCCATTTGTGAAGTTTCTCATAAGGAAGTCTTAAAGCGCACATGTTCAACGGGCAATAAATTAGTTTTTGGTTAGCAGAGCTCTTCATTTTGTTGTTGTGGTTGTTCCAGCCTGATAATACTTTTTATGTCAGAGTACGTACGGCTTAAATCTTTGTTTCTCACAGTAACAATATGAATGTATAGGATAAACCATCTTTGGGACCATCTGGAGGGGTTTATTCGAGGAGTAAGGCCACAGCCTTTCAGATTCAACAAAGAATTTCAAAACACTAATTGGAGTTATGGACCAGGCTCTTCTAGACACGTTTTGAAACACAGTTGAGAGTATGCCACGACGAAAATCAGCAGTTAATCTTTAAGGGCGATGTTACAGGGTATCAGAAAAATAAACTGGTGGTCTTCCTCCATGACTAAATGTATGTAGTTTGTACATCCATAAAATGTAATTTCAAGTTTAAATGCTTTTAATGCTACTTTGATCATGATATGATCGGTTGTGATTAATATTGAATCTTTAACTTATCTGTCAGCATACACGAAAAAAAAATAGTACTGTTATTTCTCCAGTTCAAAATACTTCAGGTATTTATAGTTAAGTAGGTTGAACAATATATATAAATGATACTGTATGTAAATCGGACTTAGGGTGTTCAACCCAAGAGAAATTACCCTTCAAGTATCCTTGTTTAACATAAGTAAGGTGAATAAAAAACAAGATATCCCATTTGGCTCTGAAATAAGTAGAGGACAAAAAAAGTTAACAGTTGCTTATTCTGTGGTAAAGATAGAAGGGTTCACAATTTGAACTTTTCTAGCAAAAAATAACGTCTCAGTTGTTTTAAACGTTTTGTACGCATAATAGAGTGGCTGCAATAAATATAAATTAATTATTTTAGTACTCAGTCTATACACGCTATACGAAACTAAACAAAATCTTATTTCTCAGAAACTAATTGATCTCCTATATTTGTCATAACACATTAGTATTAGGCCATTATATTTTTAAACACTACATTTTTTATCTAGTCTCTTAGGGATTTTCAAGACTTAGGAGAATGTACAATAATCATAGTATTCTAACCACACTATATTTATCATATCCATTGCCGACGTCGCGTTTCGCTCAATCCAGTGCTCTTCAGGTCGGCTGGGATAAACCAACGTATAAATGGTCAGATCACTAGTCATATAAGCGATTTGAAATATAAAAAAACAGTTGTTGGTAATTGATATGACAAATGTAATGTGGTTAGAATACTATTATTATACACTCTTATAATTCTTAAAAATTCCTAAAGGACTAGATTAAGAAAGTGGTGTTTAAAAATGTAATAAGACTAATAGTAATGTCTTGTGGTAAATATAAGTGTAATCATTTTTCGCCAGCTTGTAAAAGACGCACACACTATAACAACTGTCATTGAAAGTTTTGAAAATATCTCACGAATAGAAATATGTTTTGACTGGATTAATTCAAATTCCTGATACAAACACACTTTATACATGTAAGAAAACATTTTATTCAAATTATTTGATACCTAATTTTATGCACTTTTCGATAAACAAGATATTTTAATCCATATTCTGACAACAATTGTTTTCGAATTCAGAACGTCAATATAGCAGAGATATTTTCGGCTGGAATAATTTTTCCAGAAGATTTGTTTTTTTTTTCTGTAATCAAGCACAAAACCCGGATTCTAGAGTTGTAAGTCCGCAGACATACCACTGTGCCACTGGGGGGGGGGCTTTCCAGAAGAACTAATTAAAAAGAAAGAAAGAAGACCCAACGTTACTGAAGATTCGAGTTGACCTGCTAAGTGTATAGATATGGTTAAGAAATTTTAAAACAGTGTAAGGATAAAATGAACTGAAAGTCATATTGCTTACATATTACTTATGACTATTTTATATATTTCTTATTTGGAAGATATTCCT
Source organism: Limulus polyphemus (assembly GCF_000517525.1). NCBI lineage: Eukaryota > Metazoa > Arthropoda > Merostomata > Xiphosura > Limulidae > Limulus > Limulus polyphemus. Next base: position 454,017 of record NW_013665770.1, read on the forward strand.
AACGTAGAAAAAAAAATGTTTGTAAACACGTTGAAACTATATTAAAAGTCGTGTGGTGAAAAGTTTCCAATGTCGCTTGCCAATGTACTTATGCTGTTCTGGCCAATACACTCATCTTTATGAAAGTATCTGTGGTTGAATAGTATCCTAGCTTTCCGTATCTCTGCTTTTTTATCTAAAACAAGCAATAAACATTATGTAATGTCATGCCTAAATGTATGTATGTTCTAAAAAAGTTCTTGTTGTTATTTGTTGATTTTACCATACACTTCTTTTTTATTATTATCATTAATGCATTCTACAATCCGTGTTTCTTTTTAATGTGCACTGCCCATTTGTAATATAAATTACAATAGATTCGTACAGTGGAAGATATTTTTGTATTGGAAAATAGTTTGTGGGTCGCTACTACTGGGATGAATTAATAGCATAACAACGACTCTTTAATTCACATGGAGCTTCAGAAGAAAGAAAGCTGAATTTTTTAGTAGAGTGAACTGTTAATGTTACAGTACATCCAGACACTGGAAAAATATGCTTTATTTTAATGATCAACGGCAAAACTTCGTACTCTGTATCTAACAGTTAGAGATTAGTTCGAGTGTATTTTAACTAATGAGCATGTATTTAGACAATTTTTATATCCCTAATCCAAATTACAACCGGTGGTAACTAAGTGATTCAGTTGTTATTCAATTCGTTAGTAATGTTTAGTTTCCTTTTCATGTATTAGTGTTATGTTGAACTTCGGTTTCTCAAAAAATATCGACATTCTTGTGTTGAAGATCTTCAATGTATACAATTATCAGAAATCAGAATGTTTCTTGTCAAAAGCTCTCTACCACACATCTTGCCAGAAGAACACCGATTATTCGGTTCTTTGTTTATTACGGGACATTCCAGTCCCATGTAAAGTTTGTATTAATGTTTGAGTAACTTTATTTACCATTTTCATAGTTACTGACCAAAAACGACTAAACTCTGTAAACCTCATAAGTCACACCATTAGGTTCTATTATTACCTTTGGATTTTTCCTTTTTAATAATTGTATTATGCACCATAAATGAACTCTATTGTTATGCAATTGTTATTGGCTTCTGTTGTTACATTAACTGTTACTGTTGTTATTCTTTTGAATATTGTTCTTTATTTATACTCTTATTTGTGCCTCTGATATTATTTTATTAAATATGGTGTTGCAATATTAACTTCTGTAATTATTTTATTAGCTTTTTATGTGATTATATTAGCTTTTTGTTAGCATATTAGTCTCTTTTCTTAGTTTAGGTGCTCAATTAGCTGTTGCTACTACATTAGCTTTTAATATTCATCTGTTGGCTACTTCTAGTACCTTATTAGACACTGTTGCTCGTCCATTACCTTTTAAAGTATCCATATAATATTTTATTGTTCCCATGGTAACGTTTATTTCCCCATTAGTCTCTGTTTTTATTTAATAGTTTTGCTACTATTGAATTTGCTACTGTAGTTACTTCATTAGCTTTTGTTGTTATCTATTTAGCCTTTGATGTTATATATTTGTATCTTTTGGTGTTACTGTATTAGTCTCGTATGTTACATATTTAGCCTTTTAACTTACACATTACCCTTTGTTGATCCTATTAGTAGTATACGTTGTTATTCAGCTTCTTCCTTCTTATTAACTTCTTTTGTTAATCTATTAGCCTCAGTCCTTATTTATTAAACTTTGTTGTTGCTCTATTATCATTAGTTATAAATTTTAGTCTCTCAACTTTTCCTGTTGCTTTATTAGCGTACTATGTTATCATTTTACTCTTTGTTTTAGCCTTATGAGCTTCTAATATTATCATATTAGCCTTTGACTTTTACGTATTAGCCTGGGGTTATAACTTTAGTATTCCTAGTAATTACCTTTTTAATATCTTTTGCTACTCATTATTCTAGTAATTAGCGTGTCTGGTTGTTTATCAGTACTTATTATTCTAGTAATTAGCGTGTCTGGTTGCTTATCAGTACTCATTATTCTAGTATTTAGCGTGTCTGGTTGCTTATCAGTACTCATTATTCTAGTAATTAGCATGTCTGGTTGCTTATCAGTACTTATTATTCTAGTAATTAGCGTGTCTGGTTGCTTATCAGTACTCATTATTCTAGTAATTAGCGTGTCTGGTTGCTTATCAGTACTCATTATTCTAGTAATTAGCGTGTCTGGTTGCTTATCAGTACTCATTATTCTAGTAATTAGCATGTCTGGTTGCTTATCAGTACTTATTATTCTAGTAATTAGCGTGTCTGGTTGCTTATCAGTACTCATTATTCTAGTAATTAGCATGTCTGGTTGCTTATCAGTACTTATTATTCTAGTAATTAGCGTGTCTGGTTGCTTATCAGAAGGTCCTAATATCGACCCTTCATTGACGTGAAACGACCCGCACTTACAGCTGTAGCTGCGCTAAAGAAATGACAGTCAATTTTGTCTTTCAATTCTAAGAGGCGGAAAAAAGCCCATGTGGTGGTGGGTGCTATCGATTGGCTACCTTCCCTTTGGTCAGCATATCAAAATTAGGAACGGTTATACATGAATCTTATATGGCTATCTAATCCGGTCCCTTGGTCCATGTGTCAGGCTACAAATATCATACACTAAGATACTGTATAAGGGAGTCGAAGGCAAAGCAATGGATACCCTTGATATTGTTTCTGTTTGTCTTTCATTTTTTCATCTTGATTTTCATTTATATTACATCCAAGATATACGTTGGGATAAAACACATTGAAATATAGAACCACTAAACTATGACTGTTGCAATTTTTATGTTTATAAGGGACTTGCTGCCAGAATAGCGCTTGATATATTGAATGTTTAAGGTAGTGTTTCCTTTTCTAGAATAGGTAAAGTGCATAGCTTTAAAGATGCATTTTTCATGTTAGCGTGTGTCAATACACTTATCACAATTTTAATGCTGAAATATATATATTTCCTCGAAGTTATATGTGTGTTTACATCCGTCATGTTTAAATGTGTCAATATCTTACTAAAGATTTCAAAATTGAAAAATACGCTTTGATAAAGCCATATTAATATTTCTATTTTTTCCATCATGAAATTCGAGTTAAATAAAACAAAACAAAATGCTTAAAATATATGAAATATAGAAATAAATTTAAATGGGAACTGATTTAAGATTTTTGATAGGTACATACACAAATAACACCCAAATCAAGAGTTAAACAATTTATTTAATATTTCCTACCTAACCTAAGAGCTTCCTTAATCTGTGTACACAGCATTTCCTACTGTAGAATTGCTCGGCTTAGGAATGAAATTGACATGGAATATTGATGTTCAGATCGCGTGTGATGATTACATATCCGTCAGTTTCCGCTCTGCCAACTGACGCTTTCTGGTAAACGTAGGTTGACGTAAGTTTTAAACCCTCACTTCAATATTATAGGCTTTCAATTACACGACGTATCTAAGTTGATGACGCCGTCGGATCAGCTCCTGAAACTGATTTATTTGTAAATCGGCGAAGAAAAATTGGATATTTAAGTATAAATTTTAGTTTGCTTGTTTGTAATGCGTTGCAAAAAAAAAATGACATAAGGTTAGGGAAAGAAAATCATTATAATAATCGTAGTTAAAATCGATAAATCGGACAGCGGTCCATATATATTTATAACGGTATACACTGGCACGATTTATTCATTACCACATATCACCATATTTCATACATTTCAGAAAACTGAAAAGGCTTGAAGCTTAATTAAGCATTCAAACTAATTTCTTTCGTTAGTTTATGTGTCTGGTTGTAGTTCGAAACGCATTCTTTAGAGTTTAATCAAAGCGTATCTTCTTTTAATTATCTAAAATCCTGGATACTATTAAACGTTCTAAAGTGGCTCCTTGAATGATTTTCATGACGTGGATCACAGACCAAGGCTTCACTAAGAACAATGTATATTATATAAAATATTTCCTCAGTTCCATTCTTGAGCCTTGTCATTGAAAAATGAGAATATTCATTCATAATTCTTCAAATTCAATGAATATTGCACAATAACTTAAATAAAAATATTTTGTTAACTGTGATCATTCAAAGTGCTTTTTATACGCATATAACACGCGTAAGTGTTGCTTGATAATCATGATTATTTTTACATTTCTCCATCAGTTCTGACTATATATGTTTACCCCTGGTGGACATCGTCGTAGCAAATTTTTTTCGTCATTATAGATGCCCAAACACACACGAACAGCAATTATAAACAATGATTTCAGTCCGAGACGTTTTACGTCTGTCACATCCTGTGGGAGCAGCAAATAATTATTTTAACGAATAGTGTGGATAATGCATACAATCACATTTACTGAATTGGCCTTCAGCATTATTAAAATTCTTGAAATGTTTGTACAATTTGCGCACCTGGTACCATGGTCTGTCGTCACTCTAAGCAGACTGGCTTACTTCATCCATTGCAGCAGCTGGCGTCGCACTGGTTAACACTCCTTCATTATTCTACATTTCATAGATTATGCTTGATAAGAAACACGTGAAGTTGTTAAACCCGAGCTTACTTTGCCAAACCCTAAAGCAAAACACAAACCACGCAAAATTATTGTCATATGTGACAACTGATGATGGCATAGAAAGTCGATAATTGGTAGCAAAAATCTTTCTCCAAATGAAAAATAAGATATCGAGAATTTGATGGGCATATCAAATCATAATGGAATGTGCTTGCTTCTTTTCGTGGAGATGACAGTGAAACATCATCCAAGGCCCCCAATTAACATTACATTTTAGTTATGGGTGCCCATAAGTATTTTAAAAAGTTTGTTTGTTAAGAATTTGGCGTATTATTTGATATATTTCTGCTTTACACGTAGAAAATAGCACAAATATCTAAATGGTTTCTTTAATCCAAAAAAAAAAAAAATTCATCAACTCATGTGTTATCATTTTGAGACAAAAATAGATGTAATTAACATAGATAATTAAAAATATTTGTATACATTTTTTCAGGTTAAAATTATGTTTAAAACTAATCAAAAATCGTTTCCTTTTGCCTGAAAAAATTAGAACAGTAAATTATAATACTTAGGTTAATATCTTTTTTTACAAACAACACCACTTACTTTATTAACCCTAAATGTGGGGAAAATTATCTCTATATCCCTATGACTTTGTTTTGGAATTTATTTTAACTGTAAAAAGGCTTTTTCAATGATATTAACACCCAATAACCCAAACAAGAACAAAAGAAGTCAACTCCATCACAATACAGATTTCAATGTCATTAAACAAGAGAGCATACAGAGCGCCGATGAAATAACGTGTTAACAATATAGAACAAAATACCTTTATTTCAAGTAAAAGTCAAAATCTTAACACCAAATAAGTCAACACCGGATACGCTAACGAAGGATAGAGTCAAGCCTGAAGTGTATTTGATGCGTGCATTAAATAGCGCAGTTGCCGCCAAAATTGTTACTTTCTGTGTCACCTCTAGAAACCAAGCATTACAGGATGCGTTTGTCTTTTCACAAACCACACGTATGCATATCGAACGCTACGTAGAACTAGAAAAGTGATGGCACCTTAGACCAATTTGAAATCGAGATTTATAAAACGGCGTTTATCTAAAATCCTTTTACGTCCAATATATAAATGAAACATGCCAACTGGTTTAATGTTAGAAAATTAACACAGTCTTAATAAAGAATAATGAGAGGATGTGCCATTGAAATAAATGTCAGGAAAAAATTTAACAAAAAATGCTAACCTCTTACGTAGAAATAGCATTTGTAAAAAGAAAAAAAAACTTAAAAATTTAACCTTCATAAAACAGAAATATTGTTAGAAACAAGCTGGCGAAATTATTACGTATGAATCCAAATATTTTACCACAATAGTATCCGTTACCAGTAAAATGTCATAATACATAGTTAAAACTGGTGGGAATTTGTGTTTTTGTTCTAAACCACAGAGCTGCATAATGGGATATCTCTTTTATGCCCACCACAGGTATCAAAAACAGTTTTTTTAGCGTTATAAGCCCGCAGACTTACCACTGAGCCACTGGACACATCATTATTGAACAGAAATTTGAATTGAAAGTGATTTGAAGAAATTAAAATAAATTTTACCTTTGCTGAAAGGTGATTTTTAGGTTTATCAAAAATTTCAAGATAAACAACGAGTTACAATATCTACTGTTATTGGTCGGTGTCTCTTAAAACTCGTTGTTTTATAACTCTAATTTTCTGAATGGACTAACGAGGAAAGAAGGACGCTAATGTATGATAAACAAAGACCGTGAAAAATAAAAATACATAAAAATCAATAAGGAAACAATAGTGGTCTAGAATCCGAGTGTTCATGATTCGAGTCCCGTTTCCGCAAAGAAATCGCAATCCGCAGTTTGGAATCGTGGATACGTTATAAGATTGACGACCAACTTCTATTATTCTATTAGAGTAGCTCAAAAGTGGCGGTAGTTCTAATGACTAGATGACTTCCCTCTAGCCTATCAGTTCAAAATGTGGGACGGCTAGCGCAGATTGTCTTTGTGTAGTTTTACACGAATACAAAAGCAAATCGAATAAGAGCAGTCTTTGCATTATTAAATTGCCATTTGGAGTTCCTAAAAATCAATATAAATTTGGTTTATTGTTTAATAAAAAAGATCAAGGTAATTGTTTACGTAAGTTACTCAGTTTATTGAATTTATCACCTTACCTTCTTACAACGTCTTGACTTTTATAACTCACTTCCTTAACTCGATCTTACACCTTTAGGGGTGAGTTTGGCTATAGAAGTTTATGTCAAATATAACTTTATGTTAAGCCTTTTTCTTCTCAATAACATTTCTTTCTATAATACTTAGACATTAATAATACGAATTGTTAGTTCATTGTATTCATTTTCAATACTGATCCCTGTTAATTGAAACATCCGAGTTAGCACCTAGTGATATGATTTACTTCAGGGTACGTCAGATCGACAGTGGAATGTTTAGCTTTTAATGAGCTCCTTCCCTGCAAAGGTACCTGACTGCCATTTATTGCTAAGCCTTGTCCTGCTATTTAAATACCATTGTAATAGTAAAACAATAGAATTAAGACCTGTTAAAAATATAAAATATTAGGTACACGGCACTTGTGTAAAAACATGTATTTTTAAAAAAAATAACTTAATATAAACAACGTCTAAAAGTACACAATTCTTTAAACACTTTTTTAACAAAGCATGGTGCGTTCATTAGTTTTAAAGTATTATGTGCTTTTAAATGTAGTTTAAATTGAATTGAATTTTTTTTTACAAATATCAACAAAAGGCGTGATTTGTCCCAGTGGTAAAAAAATAATTTATGATCTATTGCAGTACAATTGATCTCTTAAAGAACACTATGACCATTTCTTCAATAAAGTTCATTTATTAATCGTTGATTTTAGTTGATGATGTTTTTATTCTATTATTTAGGTTATTTCAAAAAATAAGAAAAAATTGTGCTCTGACTTCGAGAAAATAATCATTGATAAATTTGTAACATACCCAAATTCCATATCTAGCATTTTATAATTTTGAATAAAAAATAAACTTTAAAATATTTTATGTCGCTTAATATTCTTGAGATATTCTTGTTACTATATACCCTATACACTGTCTATTTCATTATCATATTTTTCGTTTTAAATATACAATATATATATATATATATATATATAAACGCTCAGTAAAATAAAATTGGCATTCTATAGTTTTTATTATAGATATATATAAGGACTTCTTCTTAATCAAAACAAACGAATCAGATTACCTTTTCGTAAGCTGTTGCTGTCTTTTTCTGAGGAAATCGATCTTTATTGACTTCATTGTTGTCTTAAGTCTTGGTCGTAATTACACATTATTAGTCGACGTTCTCAGTCCTGGGCTTCTAAGCGAAAATCTTTTCATGATAAAAGGCTCTTATTATTAACAGATACCAAAACCAAGTAAGAGTTAATAGATAAGTAACCAGCTATTAAATCTAATCGGATAAGCCGTTAGAGAAGCAAGTGAAATAAGATAGTCTTCCAAGACCAAAGAAAACATTTAACATTTTCTCTCTGTTTACAGAAACTAAATCTTGGAAGACCAACACAACAAAAATTTCATCAGTCACCGACCTACTTGGAGTCAGATCGTATTGGGTTCTTCGTCAATCGAACAAGTGTGTATTGTACCAGCTGAATAAAGCTTTCTGCTACAACAATGTGACATGATAAGACTAGGCAGCTGGGTTCATCCGGATGCTTCATCGTATTAACCTGTCAACTTCCAGGTTTAATCCATGTTCGATAAACTAATGTCAGTTGTTCTGTTCAGGAACAAGCTAATAACAAAAACTTTGTGTTGTTCCAGAATTATAAGAATAAACTTTCTTGCTATTTATTTCACATAAATATAAACATTGTCCCCTTATTTTGTAACTTTTATACGTTACTTACAATTAACTCTAAGTAAGAATTGTCTTAGTTTTAAAAGGTAAAAAAAATCTAGCATATTAACATCCCTATTTCTGAATACAGTTGATGATGATGACATAAGCTTGTAGAAATGTTGTACATTTGTAATAAGTTTTCTTTCACTACCCATTCGAGCCATCTCTAAACTTTATAATATACCAGAATGTAAGTTTCTTTTGTTTTGATATTTCTGATTACTAATTTATATAACCATTACATCATTAATATATTTTATATCTAAAATGAATTTTCCAATACCTTGTGATCGCACGTGAACGTTTTTAGTTGTTACTAGTATAAGTCTTTTAACTTGTTATAACCAATCCTTGCGATTTTTGTAGTAAATATAGACTTTTTTATTCTTACATCTTATGAATGTTATTTCTTTGAAAAATGGAAAAGATTTGATTAATACGTATGCTTTTATTTACAGTATATTTTAATGTATTTAATGAAATGTTAATATTAACTGGTAAAAATTACAGGAAGATTTAGTTTTGTTCCGGATTCTAATGAATTAATTTATTGCAGCTTTTTATAGGGATGTAGTTTGACTCTTACTTATTCTCGATAATTTTGATCGTTAATTTATCTAAGAAGACAGATGACATGACTTAACATCACATGCATGTTGTTTGTGCTGTCACCTTTCTTTGTGACTTCTGGACAAACAACAGCTTAACTTATTAATGACACCATATTATAATTGCTTTATAAATAAGTTCAGCCTAAACTTCGATTTTGAAATAACAATATTTTATGAAAATGCAATCTTTTAAATTCTCTCTACAGACAAACTGAGGCACTGAAGCCAAACTCACAAATATGTTCTTTCCATATGATAAAATAAAATAAATAAAGTTTTTCATTTAGTAATCCATCTTCAGAAAATTTCGAAAGGTGACTCTAAATATATTATCTAAGTTTCTTTTGGGATTTTTAAATGGTCGGGCTTTACTTTATAAACTGTATATTATATTTAGAACTAAAATTATATTTCTTGGAGTCTACCTTACTATAACTGTTCTCAAATGTTTAAATCAAGAATATAATAATAACATAATATTAACTTTCTTATAGTGAAATCTTTAATCTTAACTTGTGCAAGTTGTTTTATTGAATATATTTAAAACTATTAAAACGCATCCTTCCAGCAAGAAATACTAGAATTAAACACGTTAACATAGGGAAATTTCCTTCTTGTATCGTTCCCATTTCTATTTCTTCTTCTTCTTCTTTTTTTATTGCTTATAAAGATGAACATTTAAACAGAGCTGAAAAAGTAACAGCCTCAAAGGGCTTTAATGGCCTGCCATCACGGTTTAAAAACAATAAACAAGTTGCTATGGGATAATGTCTAAGGATGCTATCATGCATATCAAAATAGTAAATGTAACTTCGAAATAATTCTTATTTATATTAAATTCGAGAAACTACGTATTTCAAAAATTGCAGAAGTTATTTTTTATGAAACAAAATTCCTATTTTAATATTTCATATATTATAAATTAAAATAATTTTCGTTTAGGGCCTGTGAATGAAGAAAAAATATATTTTCAAAAAGGGAAATTTCCTATTATGAAATTTTGTGAATTAAGAACTGTCTAGAAATAACAGATTTTTGAAAAAACTATTATTATTGCTCATAAAAATAAATTATTCAGAAAATGTTCAGTTTTATGAAGATCATGTCAAGTTGTGACATTCGATATTAATGCTATTTTTAACAGTTCTACCCATCATTCAATAATCGTTATTTTAACAGTTTCTAACAGTTGTATCTATTGTTTAATAATCGCTAAGTTGCTGCTATTTTTAACATTTGTAGCTATCGTCCTGTATAATTATGTTAATACTATTCTCTGATTATTCAACTGGCTTAATTTGTTTCTCTTTAGTCTTCTAAAAAGTTTGCCAAAATGAGCATATAAATGGTAATTTTAAGAGATATATGGAAACAGTTTATGTAAAGGTTAATTAAACAGAGATGATACTACTGAAGCTCAGAAAGAACTAAACCTTAGAAGATTGTTTGTTTGAAGTTAAGCACAAAGCTACACAAAGGGCTATCTGTGCTCTACCCACCACGGGTATCGAGACACGGTTTCTAGCAAACCTTAGCAGAACAAAATGTATTCAAGAATTTACAGCTAACGCTTGAGTCGTTTATTTAAATGTATAAAGACATACGACTTAATGTTTATATGTTTGTATATATTTATAAAGTTTAATTGCTACACAATGTATTTACTTGCTTGCAATAAATCACGATAACTTTGATTGAAGATTTCTTAATAAAAGTGGTTGGATTAACACCTTTTTTTTAACACAGATCGCATTGGCTTTAAATATTCTAAAAGGTGATGTTTGAGCAGATGACATTCTTCTCTTGGTGATTGTAAAGCAATAAGAGGATTGCAAAATTATGAATTTTCAAATGAAGTAGGAATTCTGCTATAAAAGTAATAAAAGGAGAATTAAAATGACAATCACAAATTATTAAAATTTAATACTTATTTTGGTCTACAGATAAGTGTATAAAGCTGCCAAAGAAGGGATTAACTTTTATAAATTTGCGATTGTGGTTTTAATTCTTGTTTCATTACTTTTTGTAGCAGGATTCCAACTTCATTTTAAAATTCGTAATTCTTTAATACCCTTCTTTGTTTGTTTTTTATGTTATACCTGTATAAATTATATACTTTACCTTTAGAAACTGTCGCGTGTCTATCCATCGATATGTAGCACCATCCATCGGGTTGAAAAGATATTTAAGTATGTGCATGATATGTTTACCATTGATATTATACCTGTATATATATATATGGATTTTATCTTAATATAAAAAGCAGATACCAACAGACCAGTCAAGTAGACTGGAGAGATTTTGTATCAATCGTCCGAACCATCTAGGCACTAGCCCCACTGACGTGATCAGGTAGGCAGGCAGTAGACGAAAAAGTTGCTGCTTTAGAAATTTTTGAATTGATATACCAGAACTTTTAGCAACGTTTTTTAGCGTATTATTAGTATATATGTGCATAATATTGCGTAATAAATACTTTGAATTGTCGGTTTTTCGCTTAGGATTTCGATAGGGTTGTTTTTCAACGTGTGAATTATTTGTAATCCTTGTCGATCCTACTATTAAGTATTACCGTACATGTCACTTCAGTCTACATGTCACTTCAGCGACAAGTTCTCTCTATATGCTTGGTGTTTTAGCATTATTCAACACATTTTCATTAGTGTGTATTAGCATTAAGTAAACCAATAGTAAGTTGCATTCTGTTCTTTCTTTAACATAACCTTATTAACAGTATTTATGGAAATGCTTGATGCCTATATTTATTTTGTCAATTTCTATTTTATATAAATATTTATTCTGAGGATTAATTTGCTTTGTTACCTTATTATATCGATATATAGCTAACCTAAATCTTCTAAGTTGGCCGAATCTTTGAGGATATTATTGAGACTACGTCCGTTAATACGGTCCAGAGCAAGGTTACTCAACTCATGAATCAATATATTCTAATCAATGTAAATAAGAACGATATATCAAATTAGCTATGTTAATTATAGAGCTAATTTTAGTTCTAGTCTATAGAGTTAGATTGCTTTGATCACAAAGTAATTATTAATACTTTTTGTGTATTAATTAATTAATTTTTTGTTGCTGCTATCGAAGATTTTGAAAACATTAAACATTAAATTATATGTTTGGAATAAAACTAAGCAGCTGCAAGAACATGTCTCAATTCTCGTTCAATCAGATGCCAGCTATTAATAAGAGAACTTGAATACGTAAGACTCATCATCACAATCACTTTCCTGTATTAAGAGAATGTGTTAAAGGTTTTCATGCCAGAGTATAATCTGTAATTTGCACTTCAACTGATTGTACAGTCAAATCTGATGCATATAGTTTCAAAACGTCATGTTTACTTCAAAAAGGTGAAACGAGCTGGAAAACATGGTCAAGGAATCTCATTCACTGAGAGAGGTATATATATAAATTACACAACCATTGAACGTTCCGGATTACGTTAGCACTTTGTTATTATATATTCATTACTTGCATTTATTATTCTCAGTAATTCCTCAGTAGTTTACGGACTTTCAACGCTAAAATCCAGGTTTCAATTTCCCGTAGTAGACAGATCGTAGATAGCCCACTGTGTAGCTAAAAAAACAAATAAGAGGATAATATCAGAGCCCTCCGGTAGCTCAGCGGTAAGTCTGAGGGTTTACAACGTTAAAAATCGGGTTTTGATTGCTTTGGATGGCAGAGCACATATACCTCTTTATGCAACTTTGTGCATAACAACAAACAAAGAAGCAAAATTATCAATGAGTAATAACAACTGAGGATAGCAGATACAACAGGTAGATGGATAAGTATATAAATAAACAGATAGCTAAAGTTACAAAATGGTATTTTTTTATACCTAGATAACATACACAATTATTTTTCGTCGTATTAGCAACTTAAGAAAAACTTGAATTGAAATGATTAAAGTATCTTTTTCATGTTTACAAATAGATGTCTCATGCTGGTAGTGCATGTACATGAATATTTGATCAGTTTAAAACTTTTATTTAAATATTTAAAAACGCAACAGGCGGAGTTGTGATAATAACAGACATCAGTTATTTATATTGCAGTCTTGTGGCCTTAAACCCGCATTTTGCAAACTACTGAATATACAGTAGCAAACAAAATAAATATCATATTAAAAGTATTCTTAATTTTTCAAACTAGACTTACTAAATCAATAACTATACATGTTTAATTGTGTTCCGAACATACGGTGAAAATACCTACATTATTATCATTGTTTTGCTTTGTTAAAATAATAATAAAATTTTAAGACAAGCATCTTTGATAGAAATTAACAAGTCACTCTATCTTTTCTATTCATTCTTCTTCTACCTCACTATAAATACCAAGCCGTCCGTCGCCATGTTATCTCACCGCGTTATTAATTTTCCTTGCTTTAATTAAATATCTATGCATAATTGCTCCTTTTTTACTGCCCGTTCCACTTTTACAGTCTGCCAAATGAGCACGTGTCGAACAAAAGAAAGAGAACAGCCTGCAGAGCAAAGTTTGATACATGAAACTCAGGTACATTGTTCTTGAGCGCGCGCTCAATCGCTTCGTTAATTTTCTCTCCCCTTTGAACATGCTGGAAATAAAAATGATAATTCTTAGAAGAAATGTACGTTATGCTAAACATAAATAAATGCGGATTTACAAAGCACACATTTTCACCATTAATTACTTTTATATTATCAAGAAATCTGTCCGGAAATAGGATTTCCATTTCTGACAATTCTTTCTAGTTGACACACTGAACATTGTTTTTTTTTTAGTGCAAAGTCACACATTGGGCTATCTGCACTTAGACTACTGTGTGGATCAGACCTCGGGTTTTGGAGTTCTTAGCCCTTAAACCTATTGCTGACCCACGGTGGAACACAATGAACAAAAATTGATTGCTTGTGTGTTTGTTCTTAAATGCAAAGTTAAACAATGGGCTATCTGTGCTAAGATCAGAAATGGGATTGAACTTCGAATTTTCGCGTTATAATCCCTCAAATTTACCCCTGATCTACCGTAAAACATGGACAAAAACCATTATAAAGCAATGTAGATTACTCTTAAAGTATAAGAAACGCATTTAAAAAAGAACAAAAAACAGGATTTCCTTTTTAGAAATAGTTAAATAAGTATATAATATTTTGTATTTATGAAAGAAATTATTAGGTAGTCCATAGTTCTTATACACAATACTTTGATAAATAGGCACTATTCAGAAAGTAACAAGTTTTTGTTCTTTAAAGTAGCAGTAACTAACATAGTTTTCCTTTGGCAGATATTTTGAATCCGATGTTAAAACTGTTCACTATGTAGCAATCTTGCTTACCATACGTGAAATTTTACTTTTGTCTGTCATATGTTAAAGATCGTCTGTTACGTTTTACGCTTCAAATATATATATTTCTTTGTATGTTTGAGCATGTATTCTAGACAAGGTAAATAACGTTTCTTCTTGTGTCATAAATCACAATTATATTTTTCTACAAGTTATATCGTTTCTAGCCTGCTCGTGCTACCAAAAGAAGTTAGTGAGTAATGATAACATATAGTAATCTTTTGAATCTATTCTTACGAGATCTTATACGTTACTTTTAATCTATGTTTATAAAAAAAGAAAGATGTGTTAGAATGTTTCTCAATAGCAAATGTTACATCATTACATTCCTAACAAAAATATACAGACTCTATATTGCTGGTCCGAAACTTAATAAAAGGGAGACCTGCTAGGAATGGATCATACATGAAATATTAGCAACAGCAAACATTGCTATGTAGTACAAGTACGGAAACAGTTGACGATCTACTTAATACTGATATAAGTAGGAAATGAAAGATGAAGAGAAACCGCAGTGCAGCTTAGCTGTTTCCGTGGTTTGTAACGTCATGCTGTTTTAACCAGTATTATCCTTATTATCACCATTAGTTAACTCTATTAGTTATTTTAGTCTTATACTTTTCAATAGATTGAACTGTGAATACTGGAAGTAATGTAACATCTTAAATCTTAAACAAGCAATAAAACGTACATTTGATTAAAAAAAACAACACTAGAACACCTTAGCCGAGTTCTTTTTATGTGTACGATTCTTCTTTATTTTGACTTTTTGAAATACGTTGTTTTGTCGAAAAAGTCAAGACATTAGCTAAGAATTCTAATGGAATAGGCAGAATTTGAAAAAAAAAGGCTGTCAAAAGTTTGAAAATCATACACGTACTTGAATTCTCTAGTGTACTAAGTATTTTGTCTGCACTGATTTGTTTTTAAATTATGCTACTAGTTTAATATTCACACATTTCCAAAATAGAGACGACAGTCCAAGCACGATTTGCCAAATAGAACTTGCCAAATAGAAATCCAGTTAAAAGTTTATTTTTTTGAATTTAGCGCAAAGCTACACGAGGGCTATCTG
>NW_013665770.1:470406-494713 GCF_000517525.1 Limulus polyphemus
ATATCTACTCTCAAACCCTCGCCAGACTCAGATTTTACACTGCATTTTGAAAAGGTTGTAGAAAAAATTGATTATTAAATTAAGTTTTAATCTAATATCCCAAAGGAAAGCAAACATTCGTGACGTTTAATTGCATGTATAATCGTAAAAGTCATGCTAGTTTCAGATGTTTATTCATATATAAAACGTTATCAGCCATGAAGGTATCTTAGCTGTTTAACTTCCTTTTCACGAGCCATACATTTACTACGTTTAGACCAGAATTTGCGTCATAGCGTGGCTATCAAATATCATCTCGTATTAAAACCATTTATTAGATTCATTATGTCTATGTAGCTGAAACCTAAATCACCGTCATCTTTCT
The DNA here is from genome assembly GCF_000517525.1 of Limulus polyphemus. Lineage (NCBI taxonomy): Eukaryota > Metazoa > Arthropoda > Merostomata > Xiphosura > Limulidae > Limulus > Limulus polyphemus. The sequence continues at coordinate 470,771 of NW_013665770.1, forward strand.
GAAATAGAAAACTTCTGAAATGCACGTAGAAATTTTTTAGTTTACATTATCAAGCTTAGTAGCCTATATAATCACATAAGTCTAATTATTACCTAGCCAGCTTGTGTTTTCTGTAAAAACGCTAACGCTTATAGATTTAATATAATACGAATTGTACTATTTTCTTCATTCAATCCTGGCTCACATCATTAATCAATAATTTTTTTTCTTATACGCAGGTTCTGCTCATTATTTGCCTTTGTGAAGATTTTAAACTGTCCTCTGCTTACAGTTACATTAATGCTTGAAAATAATGTATAACTTAAGTTTGCATATTCTTGTATGCAAACAAGCTAGTGCCTTCTGGGAGCTTCTTTTATCCTTTCTTTTCTGGGACTTGGTTGATCCTTGGGAATAGTCTTATTGCGTTTGGAGAAGAAATGGTCCCGTCAGAGGTAAGAGCACATCTAGTGCTGTCTCCAATTGCTGAGGGCACATTCTCCAATGCCACTGGGCCACAATTCTGCTCTGGCTTCGCTTCTTCCTTTGATTGCATCAACAACATTGGAGAAGGAAGTTGCTGAGTGACTTGAAGGCTGGGTTCCTCAGGAGTTGACTCAGCTGGTGGTGTTAATGTCCCTACGACGGGATTTTCATCAAATGTAACATTCGCAGGGCCTTTAACAGTAAAAGGGTTTGCATTGACCATTGCAGCCTCAGAGCCAAGCTGGCAAGGGACACAGCAAACTCTTCTAGGTCCAATAAATCAGCAAACAGTACATTTTCATCAATGGGCTCAGCCATGTTGTATGTCAGGCTATTCCCAGGAGCACTAGGTTTGATGAGAATGACTGTTCCTTCACCAAACAAGAAACCTTGAACAAGTTGAAGACATTGGGAGGCTTTATAGTTAAAATAATTGATGATAAATAAAGGTATAAATAAATAAATAAAGGTATGAAGTTGGAGATAAACACAACACTGTAATAAAATGCAGAAGAACCACTTGCTAGTTGAAGAAGAGAGAGAGAGTGACCATGGTAAAATTTCACCTCTAATAATTAAAGTCAAGTTTCAAATGCAAGGTGGATGAATTTTAATTGTTCAACTAACAAAAATCCGTTTTTGTAACGTTGTCAAAACGTTAAACTTTTATTCTGGCAAAGTTTGGATGTAAGCTTTCATCAACACAAACATGGAAAGTTTTCTCAAGATTTCCACAATGTTTTCACTATAACGTTTTCGGGAAATCTTATCACAACCTTGAGGTGACGTTTTAGGATTTTATATTCTATCAAAAATAACGAAATACTGAGCTTTTGTTTACGATCTTCATTTGTAGAAAAATTAATCCAGCCAAGACATAACCCTAAACTGATAATCATATCTCACCATCTTCATCTTCCTGGAGTCTTTTTAAAATATCTTGATACAGCATCAGCCAGAAAAGCAAAATTAAGATCTATGTCTTTTTCTCAAACCTATTTGTTCACAACTAAACATTATCAATGCATTATTTTATACTGTAAGTCATTGTCAATATATTTATTTTACGTTTCCTTAAAATTTAACACAAACGTACGTTAGATTGCATATCAAAAAACAACACCTTCTCATGTCATAATAAAATTAGTATGTATTTTAGTTTCTTTACCTTTTTCTTCCCACTAAAAACCGCATGTTAATTAACAATAAAGCAATGTCTCCCATCTGAATTATAGCCTAGCAGTTGGGAGGAGATGACATCACGGTTGGTGGTGTGCAACATGCAGAGAATGGCTAGCTCCTAGACCTTGCCATATTTGCTATAAAATCTTCTAATTATTTCAGATGGATATTGTATGGAAAAAGTTATGCGACTGACCCATTGGCCTATATAAATTATACATGTAAGTGGTACTATACATTGCAATTTAATATGTACATCATCATGCTGCAAGCTCACCTCCAAGATACAGATCTACAGTCTTGTTATCTATAATAGAACTGTACTATAGGTGTTTAATACAAGGTTATTTTTTACTGCATCTTTGATTATCTTCATAACGATTTGAATTCTGTAAAATAATGAAGAGAACAGTAATAAAAATATAGACGTTAATAATAACACGTCATTACAGGACTTCAATGTAACTCTTGGCCATTTCACCTAAACTTTGGTGACATAAGTTCCAGGAAATGACTTTATGAATTGTTCAACGTAAAGGAAACTATTAATGTGAAACATCTAGATAATGACATACGTAGCTGCTATTGTCTCCCATCCATCTTCTGAAAGTTAGAAATGCCATAAAATCTTACTCTTCTTGTTGATGTTGATGGATGCATTTTATGTGAAATCTTCAAGCGTCTGTGAAAATGCAATGAAGGATTTGCAAGACGGATAAGAAGCAGAGGCTGCTGGGAGTTTACTACACATTGGTGTTATGGTGTTTGTAGTGATGTTCTCTGCAAACACCTTATGGTCCAGGATATGATCCAATTTTTAAAAATAACAATAGGATCCTTTCGATGATAAAAGTACTTTTGCAAAAGTATAGGGTCTAGTATATGTTTTGTTGTTACTACTTAAATGTTTTTAACACGTTTTATCCATAACGTTTGCAATAACCTAATCAAAATGTAAATATAACGTTTTACAATAACGTTTATTAACATTGAGCTGTAATGTTTTAAAAAAACGTTCTTAAAACCTTGTTGCAAAATTATTTTCTAACTTAAACATAATACCACCTTCCAGTACCATTTTGAAAATGCTTTGTTCTTGCTGAGTGGTCGAAAGTTTAGCCAAATACATAGGTTAAAGGGGATCGTAAAACATGGTTGCATCCATGAACTTTTAGTCCAGGTATTGATCAAATGACACTTCTATGGGCTTTGCATGTAGCCATACTCATGTACTTTATCGCCTGTACAGCATCTATCGTATTAAACTGAGAATCAGGCTTCTGTTGGTCTTCAACTGGCCAGCTACCTGTGACCGTTCTGTGATATGTCCCTACACAACAAGTAGAACAATTACTATATTCTCAATCCTGGTGTCATTCTACAATCTGGTTGTTACGTAGCTAGTGCCCGATCACAGTAGGAATGAATAATGGTCGAGACTGCAACAAGTTCCCAAGCATTCAAGCTGACTCAGGTGAGGCTTTGCTTGCCATTAGCTTCAACGTGACTTGTCATTAATTTGCCAACACTCACATTATGTTTCCTTAGATACTTTTTTCATTTACAGGTCGTGTAATATTTTTTGGCACAAATTACAAACTTTCACCACTTGGGTGTTACTATCTGTTTCTCCCTTGTACAATTACAGTCTGTATTTTCATGCTTCAATACTGTAAGTTGTAATGAGACAACGGTAAGAAAGAGTTCAATAAAACTGCTTGCTTATTAAAATACTTTAATCTGCATCAATGAAATATCACAACCAAACAAAACATTGGAAACACTACATGTATATATTTTATGATACCTAAGCACTGTCTGTGAATTTCATTTACTACTGATAATTTCACCTACTCTTGAATATTTCAACTTGAAATACCACTGCTCTTTATGCGTTCTTTAAAACTCGAGGTAAAACTGTGTTTTTCTTACTCTCAGCTGTAGTGTGTCTTTTTTCCACTTCTATCATTAACATGAAAACTTGTTACCCAACAAATGTTTCAAAATCAAAATCAAAACATCCTCTTAATTGCATTAATGAAGATAACAGGTGCATTGTATTTTCCAATAATACTTTTCAGGTTATGTATTACAGTTAACCTGATACCCAGCAGTTGTTATAATAGAGATCAAATCCTTTGCCTCCATGTCCTCATTGATTTTTTTCTTATTGTTCTCTTTTGTATAATTGATTTATTTCTAAATTTATATAATGTTCATCAGACCACACACACGTGTATATATATACAAACACTGCCATTACATATTGACAAGTACCCTAATAGTTTGTATATATTGCCTCCATCTACTGCATGAATCACTTCACTATTATTTGGGAGCAATGAAAATCTCTAGTTATATATATATTTCAAGCTTCATGAAATATACAATCTCTAGCAAAATTGGGACCAATTCAAACTTGTTAATTAATTGTCTATGCTGCTTGATGTTACAGAACTTCTCAGAATAGGCAAAAGTCCCATATTCAAGAGAGGAATTCTCCCAGAAATATCTCTTGTACAACTATTCCTCCTCAGGAACGAACTCTCTACCGAATCCTTGAATATAATCTGAATATATCATTATTTGTTAAATTAAACACTATGAAAACCAAGTAGAATTGAGGGAGAATACGGGCTTCAATCATGCAAGAAACCTCATATTCTTACTATTTCAATAACGTTACCGCATGATTGGGTCATTCTTTCACTGCGTTCTTTGGCTTAACATACAAACATCATCAAGTCAACCAGCAAAGGCCATTACAATAACCAATCCTTTCAACATAGATGCACAATGTTGGTGCAATATCTCATTAGGCAGAGTAGATGTTATTTGCTGTAAAGAACAAAGGCGCAAAAACAACTAGAATGGAATAAATTCAACAGTTTTCTGAATCACGTGCTTATATCAAACTGTACAGAAACTAACTAAAGGAAAAAATAGTTTAACCATTCCTATATTAATGAGAGCTGGTAGAAAATGTAAGGTATGCCTGCGTGACAACTTAAAATTATATGAGTCATCTTTCACAATTGAATTGAAATGTCACTAACCAAATAATATTTTAGTATCGCCTAATAGAAGCAAATAGGTTGTTTCAATTAGAAATCAGTTACGTAAGTTTTGTGGTTGTGCATGTCTGCAGCTTGAAAAGAAATGTGTCTTTAAGCCTAAATATAAATTCCAGCATTTCTCAAGTTATAAAGATTGAATACCTGTAATTAAAAGCTGAAATGTGGTATATGAATATAAATGTTCTTAATATTCTTTAGATTATATTGAATTCACCACTATGCTGTTACTAGCTCGATTCTATGAACATGCAAATTTCAATTGTACATCAGTTCCAGTATTAAGAACTATTAATAATGAACCTATAAGTAGAGGACAATTTAACAAAGGCAAATAATGACCAGGAACTGTTGACTAATGATCAATAGACTTCAACCAGAAATGAATGAACAAAACGCTGCAACTAGTCTATTATTAACTTTGTATCCGTTAGCGTTGTTACAATTATGCCAGAAACCATCTGCACGATAAATAATAATGAGACTTAGGTTATTGTATAGGTCACAGTAACCATGATAACGATACGTAGAAAAACCTCTGCATGACGAAGATTTAGGTTTCACCCACCTAAATATCATGCATTTAAGAAATTGTTTTGACACAAGTTTGACGCTATTACACAAGTTGTGATCTAAGCGTAATAAAAATATGAAGAAATGGGGATAAAACATCTGACAAGGTTATATAATTTGAAACTTTGTATCTCGTATAAAAAAGAACCTTAACTGATCACATTTTACTTGTAGATAAACATCTTAAATAGCATGACCTTTACCAATGTATATGCAATTTCACGTAACAAATGTTTGCGTTTTTTTGTTACATCAGAATAAAAATTCAGTTTTCTGAAACTTCTTTAAGTAATAAAAATTACTTTAATGTTTAAGCTGCAGTGTAAAAATATGTGTAGGAAAAACGGAATATGGAAATATATTTTTAAATATTCCAACTTCAGAATTTAATACAAATATATTAGGTGCGTTCTTGTTTTTAACACGAACCGGTGCATTTAGGAGTTTCTTTCGTTATTTCATTAACAGTAACTGATTAACAACGATAATCAACCCTTCCAGCAAACTTTTCCCGCGAGATTTGCTATTCTTATTTTCTTTTCTCCTTTTGTCCTTAACGGTTGAACAAAAAATAAAAAAAAAACCTCCTTTGCAATTAGCCCGAAGACGATCAAACACTATAATTCCCATTAGGAAATGCATATAAGGGAAAGTCCATTGATCAATAGAATCAAACTAGGGTTGAATGAACAAAATAGTATAATCCGTTTTCTAATATAAGATAACATAAAATTAATGTTATTTCATTTACACCGAATCAATCCTGACCTGACTTTGTTGGATTCTACAAGAGAGACTTATATGAGTTAATGCGATGATACGTGGTTGCAGAAGCGAACCATGTATGGCAACACGGGCATCATGTTTAACTTTTATATATTTAATTTAGGGCAAATTCCAGCTTCTTTAGATATTGCAATACTACGAAAATAGACTTGGATTGAGAAATATAAAAAAAGATATTTCCAAAAGGGAAATATTCATGTATAATATCGCTTCTGCGACCAAGTACCACTGCATTACCTCATATAAGTAGAATAAAAAAAATTAGGATTGATTCGATGTAAATGAAATAACATTCATTTGATGTTATCTTATATTATAAATATATATAAAAAATATTTTCAAAAAAGAAAATATTCATGTATGATATCGTTAAATGCATAGGTCAAACACGTTTCGAACAGGATCATATCAGAGAAGCAACGCAATTCCTAAAGAAGTGTTTGTCAGTGATTTTGACAGTTAGGGGAAGAAACATGCAAAAATGTAACGACATAGCGGTCAGCTAGAGGCAGTATAAAACTAAGGTTACCTTTAGACTAACATATTCTTTACCGCACGTTTCTTTTTTTTTTTGTCAAAGCTATTAAGTTTTGAAATGCATGCAGTCATTTGTATATACAATATTACTTATTGAACTACAAATAACCGCATGGCTTTGTGTTTTCAGACTATATATTGTGATTACAAATTATTGCATGGTTGTGGACAATAATAATGATTACTGTGGCTACAACAACCGCGTGGTGGTATAATATTGGACAATAATAATGGTTTCTATTATTACTGCATGGTTGTATAGTGTTGGGCTATATCAGTGCGTGGGCGTGTGATATCAAGCTAGAAGTTACATGAAGACATGTTGAGTTCACTGGAATATTCTACATTCAGGTTCTTCAGAAATGACTAAAATCAATAATTTCAGAGCTTACTATCTTTAATCGTGCGTGCTTCGCTATTATGTTGAAGGAAACCTATAATTTTTTTCAGCATCAATATACTTTGGTTTCCAAAAAAAAGACTCCTGTATAGTAAAAGACTACCTGCATTTTTAGAAAAAAAGAGCTTGCTAGTTTCTTTTCTTTTCAAGAAAATAAAACGGCTTCAACACAATGTCTCATCTGTTGAATCACTACAACTCTATTGATGCATAGATCCAAATAAACGTTTTTTACTCCTCTTTTCCCACAACCAAAACCTCTCACGAAACTGTTAACTATCTCTACATTTTTTCCATAACATTATTTTAATATACTCCCAAGACCTCTGAATTGATTGTGGAAAAAAATGGAAAGAGGAGGTGAAAAATATTTTATTACGTTTTACTTAAGATAATAAAAGAAACTCCCTTAGTACAAGAAAGTTCCTCATTTCTAGTCCGATAGGGCGAAAGAAAGAAAGAAAACGATAATCAGACGAAAGGAAATTAGAAAAGAAAGTAACAAAAGCGAAAGCAGATGTCTGATCAGTAGTCTCCCACCTGGTTCAGCTCCTGCTGACAATGCTATATCTTTTCTCGTTATACCCTGAACTAAGATCAGCGGAAGTCTTACCACATTATAAGCCTGGGCAAAATATTCTTGCTATTGCTTGCAATAAATCTTTCTCGAGTTTCAAACTTTCTGTATTTATTGGTCGTTTCTTCTCTGGCCTTCAAATCGATACTTTCTGAATGGCTTTTGACTGAAGCAGCTGGCCACTAATCACTCAAGTTTTTCTTCCATTCCACACAGAAAGAAATATGCTTAATTCGTAAGAAATGCTTTGGTACGTTGGTACACTATATTAGTACATTGGTGTTAGATTTATATTTTTCATTAAACATTAAAATTTCCAAAGTATCCCATAGTTTCTTTCTGAAGCATTTTATTCAGCTGTATTTATAGTACTTTGTTAACTAGACAACGCAATATACAGTTAATATAATCAAAATATAAAAAATTGTGAAACTGATTAATAATACAGTAAAATAACCTGATAAGTTTTACCTGTGTACCAGTAAAGTGATTTTTTAAACACGAGTAGGGAAAGAACAAACGTAGAGAAATAGGTTACATTAAAAAGGTACCTCTCTTTTAAACCTTAACAGAGTTAAAAGGATTTAATGTATTTTTGTTGATAATTCCAGTATTAAAATAATTTAGTGGTCTTAATTTCATACACATTTATTTGGGCAAGTGATGCTTGGTTGTAAGATATTGTAACATAGTTTGTTACTTTACTACAACTTAATTTGAAGTGAATTACTAATACACACACATATATATATACTTTCGCGAAACATATATTTTTCTAAATTTTACATGGAATATTCTAATATCATATTGTTATATAATAAAAGTTGGAAAATATTGATGAATAAAATGGACACTTGTAAAATAAAAATTTAGAGGATAAAATATAAAATGTGTGTAGATGTATAAAGTATGACAATGATTTAAATTATAATTTTGTATGTTTAAGCTATGTATGCATATATTTATGCATATATATAAACTGCACATAAACATGATTTTTTCTCGGAAACATCAGTTAACTATTAGCTCTCTCAGCTATCACGTTTTATACTGCCGCCTGGGTTTTCTTGATATTTTGACATTTGAAAAGCAGTTTTATGCGCAGACATACTGGACAATATTCTCACTCGAATGTATACATACTAAACAGTTGGTTTTACTTTTCTCAATATGCCTATAAATAGCCTTGAAAATGATATTGATATAACGTCAAACTCATTAGATAATAATGAAACCACTAGAAACCAAGTTACAATTTAAAGAGGGGCGAAGTTGTTTGGTATATATATAAGTAAATGAATTGTAATTTTAAATATGAAAAATAAAATACAACTACAAATAGCCCCTGACACTACAACGGACTAAGAATGCTTTGCAAAATATACTTAAAAACAAAACAATTAATATAAGCACGTGTGTATAAATGTGGAGTTCATCAACATACTTTTAACTTTATTATTAAAACTATAGCTATGAGGAATCACACGTGTTTTTGTTGAATCAGAAGAATAAAACATTTTGTCAAAGGATGTATGCTAGGATTTGAGGTAAATCATTCTTACTAGATACCCAAAGCACCTAATGTTGCCCCATCTTAAAAACACATACAACAACCGTTTGGTTTATAAAAGTTATTCTGGTTCGTCTAACTGAAATCTCAATTTCTGTTATTATTTTTTTCATGATGTTTTTACATGGTATCTTTAACATGTAAAACGTAGAAATCCGAAATAGTTTCTAACTATCTGATCAGTTCAACTACTTATCAGAATATCGTAGACAGCGACAAATACTTAAACAAAATACAGGAATTTGAAGAATATACATGATATCAAATCAAACGTAATATGAAAGCTATAAATGACAAAATGTTACAAAATGATAGACAATCAGATACCATTTGTACATGTTATTAGTACAAAAACTTATATAACGTAAAACCTACACATTACTCTGAATAAGCCTTCTCGTTTCTCATAGATTAAAAAACAATATAGTTGCTGCCTTAAGGAATTCATAGCTACTGTTTTTATATGAGATAAGCTGGTTAAAACAAATAATATTTAATGTTCATGAAATTTCTACCATTAGATAAATTTGGCCAGATGGTAAAGAATTATAAGATTAATTCGAAATCAAATGTTTAAATGTTATTTCGTGCTTGTCATATGACACTGGGCCAGTAATTATCTTGTATGTTTTCTGTAAAGCAACATACACAGTGATTTTGTGCATGTATTTAAACAGAAGATTGGTTTTGAATGATTATTATTGGAACAATGTACTGATTGTTCTTCTATGAACAAAATATAGCAACATAAAATACAGTGTCTTGCAAAATTGTATTCAACCCCTACCAATAATGTCACATTTTGATGAAATATAGATAATGTAAACAATATTTTGGCCCGGCATGGCCAGGTGGTTAGGGCGCTCGACTCGTAATCTGAGGGTCGCGGACTCGAATCCCCGTCACACCAAACATGGCAACCTCCGCCTTTGCCTGGTCCCAAGTCCAGGATGAGAAAGGAGGAGGGTTGGGCACCGGGCTAGCAACTTCACCCCGTAAAAACCAACCTGCTACAAGTAACTGCAACAACAACTTCCGATGGCGAGGTGTTGTTGCGGCCCTATGCTCCACTGGGAGTTTACAGGAATAATGAAAAGAAATTTTAATGAACTTGTTTTTATTCAAAACTTTAATGATCAAACTTAACACTGTTATGTGTGAAGGAGATTGAATGTTAGCAAAACCTGCAAAGAAAATATATAAATTGAAATTTGCTGATTGCATAAATATTCAGCCCCTTAAGTCAGTACTTTGTGGAAGTATCTTTGGCACCCATTACTGCTGTGAGTCCTTTTGGATAGGTCTTTACCAGCTTTGCACAATGGAATAGTGTAATTTTTTCCCATTCCTCCTGGCAAAATTGCTCCAATTCTGACAAGTTCGTTGGGGATCGTTGATGGACTATAATATTCAAGTCTCGCCATAAATTTTCTATTGGATTCAAGTCAGAACTTTAGCTGGGCCACTCCAGGACATTTATATTCGTCTTTTGAAACCACTCCAGAGTGACTTTGGCCTTGTGCTTCAGGTCATCGTCTGAAATGTGAATTTTCGTCTCTTGGCTGACTCAAGCAGGTTTTCCTCTAGGATTCGCCTTACTTTACACCATCAATCTTACCCTCAATCCTGACAAGCTTCCCAGTCCCTACTGATGAGAAGCATCCCCATACCATGATTCTGCGACCATCATGATTGACAGTTAGGATGGTGTTGACTATGTGATGTGCTGTGTTGGGTTTACCCCAGACGTAACGCTTTGAATTTAGACCAAACAGCTCTATTTTTGTCTTGTCTGACCACAACACCTTCTGCCGCATGTCTGCAGTATCATTTATATGCTTTGTCGCAAACTCCAAACGAGATTTAAGATAATTAATTTTCAGTAATAGCTTTGTTCTTGCCACTAGTCCATATGGCCAGCTTTGTGTAGAGACCGTGATATTGTCGATGTATGAAACTGATTCCCATCTCAGACATGGAACTTGGCAAAATCACTGTTGGCTTCAAAATGGCACCCATAGCCAGTTTCCTGATTGCTTGGCTGCTTAGTTTGGAAGGGTGGCCTGATCTGGGTAGTGACTGGGTGGTACGAAGCACTTTCCACTCTTAATGATGGACTTTACTGTACACAAAGGGATAATCAGTGACTTTGAAATTTTCTTGTGACCTACTCCTGATCTGTGCTTCTCTACCACTTTATCCCCGACTTGTCTGGAAAGCTCCTTGGTCTTCATGATTGGTTTGTCGTATCACTATGTGAGTTGTGGCTTGGACAGATGAATGTACTCTGAACTCAAGTTAAACCACTTTGATTACACACAGACAGAGATAATTACACTATTTGTTTACCTTTGAAACTAATCTTTTGAACTGATTTAGGATTGCCATAGCAAAGGGGTTGAATAGTTACATAATTGAGAATATTCTAATTTTCTTTGAAAATCTAACTTACCTAATATCAGCTTTCTCACTTTGGAGTAGATTGTGTAAATTCTAAATATAAACTCCTATTTGAAAGTCTTATGATTGCAAGCTCAGACTGCAACAAAATGTGGAAACTTTACAGGGGATGAATACTTTTGGAAGGCATTGTAGTTATATCACAAACAGTACAAATATAATGGTTTAGAGTAATTTTTGTAATCGTTCAGGATATATTTGGAAAGGATTTCGTAAATTTAGATACTGAAGAAAACTATATTTATTGTTTATAAAATAACCTCTCTCGATCTAATTGCTAGAATCAGCGAACTATAGATAAGTCTGTGTATTTTACGAATCAGTGTGTTTTAGTCAGATACTAGCTATAAGGACTAAATATTTCAATGAATTCGTAAGGCACCTGTGTGACTACAAATATGATGCTAATGAGCTTGAAATATTATTTTACTCTTTTTTCGAAAATTGTTTTAAGTTTAGTAACCTAGGATCCTTATGACTGCGTCATTTTTATTCTGTAAAGAAAGCGGAATGTTGGATCGTTATTTCGGTATCATTTAACTATAGTTATGATATTCAATTAACTTCAATAATGTTTTTCAGTGACTCTTTTAATAACAGAACGTAAGCTGTCAGTCATATTTGTTTATAAATTTTGCTACAAAAATATCGATTATTATTATTTCATCATATCGTAATTCATCCCTTGTTTCACAGTCACATTAAATTTACTGAGCATTTTGGAAATACATTGAGAACTCTAGCTACACAGAGCTCGTAAAACTCATTATTTCCTGAACAAAAAAGTCTGTACTTTTTTAACACTGATATTTTACCTTGAAGGCGAGACATTCCATGTAGCAAAATTCATCTACAGGTTAAAAAACATTTTCTAGTACTATCCACTGCTGTATTACTATATAACTAGTGCCATAGACGTGCACTATTTCATTATTATTAGGTTTTCATAAAAAAAACAATCGTATGATTCAATTATTATTTGAATTAAAAAGAGTAAGGTAGTTGATGATAATAAGCTTTATGCCAAAAACTTCTAATACAACTTAGTTTAGTTCTTTTAAATATATAGTCGTTACATACATATCAATAAAGGTTCATACTGACTCAGACGACAACTATAGTTCTTTGAAATATATATATATATATATATATAAAGGTTTATACTGACTCAGACGACAACTATAGTTCTTTGAAATAATGAGTGGAGCTAGTAAAGATTTCTGTGTATAATATAAGGTGCTTACATTTAGTTCCAAATATACCATTGCGTTCTCTTCTTGTTGAATACCTAAATGAAGCAATAAAGATGATGTACCGCTGACAAATAACAACATTACATTTGGCACATCATCTTTATCGCTTTACTTTAAAAATGATAAACACTCAGTATTAATACTGGATGTTTTATTTTTCAAAATACATTATAACTCTCGATAGCACATATTTCATGAGAACTCGAATAATCTTCGTATAATTTAACAAAACATCAGCGACAACATCATTATGCAGCCACTTACAAGATTCGCATTTAAATGGCACAGGAACACAGATATAGCTTATATGATAATTTTCAACACCATACATGGCACACTTTATGATTAACTGTAATTTATTTACTAATACCTGCAACAGTTGTGAATCACCAGTGGAACGCTTAGTACCATTTTCTTGACTCTCTTACGTCATATATAAACACTGCTATCCGAGTTCTCACCTTCAAGGATTCTTTCTTCCTTACACTGTAGGAACCTTAGAGTAGCGCTTTAATATGTCTTAACGTGAAAGAAGCTCCTGCTGGTTCCTTTTCGTATTCAACATACGTGAAATAGTTTTACTCTACATCCAGCTTGAAATTGTAAACAAATGTCAATGAAAATGTTTTCAAATCTCCGATATTAATACATTTAATATCCAATTTGAACTTGTGAACGTATGATAGCAATAGGGATTTAGTAAACACCATAGTTTTTGTCAAAAATATATAAATGGTAATATAATTTTACGGGGAACAAGACTGGATACCGAAAACAATACGGTGAGAATTACGATGAATGAGAAACAAGATCAATTCAGATGAATAAATTCAAGCATTGGAACTAACACTGAATTTGAACGACATTTAAGACTATAGCAATAACATAAAGTAGGTTAATAGGCCCTACTTATATTTATCAGTATGGAACTGAACACACACACACACACTTAGACACAGGTGTTTATCACGAGAAGTGGCCTTACTTTGTAGAACTCGTCTATTCTCTTCAAATTGTTAGCTCATTATGCAGCTTTGTGCTTTAAGAAACACGTCAGAAAATATACTCGGCAACTGTTCTTGTTTCTCGTAATAAAACAAAATGCGTCTTAGAAACCACATTTTGAAATTCGTTTTAGCCTCAAGTCCTTACATCGATGGTTCAGTGTCAAGTAAGTATCTTCATATATTTACATATATATTTATTTATTAAACATACTCACCCAAACGCGTATATGTACATATATATATATGAATAGTTTTCTGAGTAAGATTAAGAAAATATTTACAAAATTTAAAGAAGCAAACCTCAGAAACGTCGAATCGTCATGTTATCTGGGTACTGGGACATAAAATTAATATACATTAATTAAAAAAAGCAAATAATGTAACAGTTTTCAAGCCTAACTAATGATAGCACTGCACACACGTGGTATGTGACCACATTATGTAATCACAGTATTGTTTACTTTCTGACTAGTGTGTGCCCAAACAGGATAAGGTTTTTTTTTGGTTTTTTTTTAAGACTTGGTGAGCACATGCGATCACGAATATTAGACGAACCGAAAAAACCTTATGACCCGAGAGGCTTAGGAAAGTGAACCTTTTCTGAAATTGCTCGAATGAGTGGGTTTGACAATTTTTTTTAGTATTTCTAGGATTCCATTGGTTGGGTTATGTCACTTTCAACTCTGAAGTTGCAGTTAAGTGCCGTGTTGTCACTTGGGAATTTGAGAACGTTTGAGAAGGTTGAAAATCCGTATTCTTCAGAAGTTTCTAAATTAGGTAAACTTTGTAAAAGCTTATTCTCTGCCCCTGTTTCGTGAGAGGGTGAGTTTGAACTGCTCTTGTGTGGGCTCGAAGATGAAGAAGATAAAGAGACTGAACTCTGATCGTTCACTAGGCTGCTAAAAGAACGTTCAGACTCTGTTGGACTGTTGATTCCACTGTAAGCCACGTGAGGCCGTAAATACCCGTCTCGAAACAAAGACAAGTTTCGTGATCGTGTAGATGATGTTAATGCAACTGATAATGCGGATTTTGCAGCATTTTCTGGGCCTGATTCGTGCTGTTTCATTGGCCGGTGTTTAGAAGGGTTTTCAATTGCTATGTCACACGCTGCCAACAAACCAAATTCATTGTCACATTCAGGTTCTACTCTAGGTCTGAGTCTATAGTTATTAATCGTAAATTCTTGATCGATTGTTTCGTATTTATGATTCGGTCTAAAGTAGTAAACACTAGATGTCGCTTCGTTCCGTAATTCCTGCTCACGATCTGAGTATTTCCGACTAGTAGAAAATGATGAACAAAAGTAGCCATTCTCACTATTCAACTCTGAACATAATCCAAATTTGTTTCCCAGTCTCGTATTTCGAACCACGTGATCATGAGCTCGGAATCCCACCATAGGAATAAAAGGAAGATCTGCAAAAATGGATATAAGGACATTTGAATGAAAAAGTATACTTTGAAGAAATATCCAAAAAGTAAGAACTAATGCAAGCTTTTCAGTATTTTATTTCATTTTATTATTATACCGTATGACGTAAAAGTAAATTAATACTTTCTAATTAACAAAGGTGTAAGAAATTTCATGTCAACACATCAAAGACTAAACGACTATGCAGGATAGCCAACTTATAATACTGTAGCTCCACTAATGGGTAGTAAGAAAACGGGCTTAGGATAGAAATATAAATATTATAGCAACATTAAACTTTGTAAGAAGAACGAGAAAGAAATCTTACTTAAATTCTAGAGCTCTATATTTACATACTTTGTTTTACACTTGCTAAGAATGAGTAGAAGAAACGATTCAATACCTGGTGTAGTAGCATCCATGATATCGACTTGGTTTTCCTTCTGTTGCTCTTTTATTGACCTCCACAACCCTTGGGCCAGCTGCATGAAAAAAGAAAAATAATCAATCTTTCTCAGAACTAAATGCAAAGAAAACTGTTGTATTTTAATCACTCCAAAGTTGCATCAGTTTCTGCAACTCACTGGAGATGGGGGGGGGGCTAAAATTGAAGCTAACTAGAATTACATCATGGCCTGGTGGCTAAGGCGCTCGACTCACAATCTGGGGGTCGCGAGTTCGAATCCTCTAACTGAACATGTTCGCCTTTTCAGCCTTGGGTGTGTTATAAAGTGATGGTGAAACCAGCTTTTCGTTAGTAAAAGAGTAGCTCAAAAGATGGCGGTGAGAGTTGTTATCTAGCTGCCTTCCCTCTAGTCTATCACTTGTAAGTTAGGGACAGCTAGCGCAGATAACCGTCGAGTAGCGGAATTCCGAAAAACAAACAAACAGATAAATTACATCTTATTTCACCTACCAAACCCAAGAATACTTTGCTATGCCTTGATGGACTGATTTTGATAATAAGTTGTAATATAAATGGTAAATTAGTTTTTCTAACTAATGTGAGACAACATGTTTCATATTTCAATTTACAAATCAAAAGCTGAAAAAAATCACAGATGCTGAAGAAAGAGGCATTTCAAAACACCCTTCTATCAAACTATAAACAAGTTTAACTTTCCCAGTTCACTTTTCACTTTAAACCTAGCGATAGCTCCCAAAAAATTACAATTTCTATTTAAAGCTAAAACGATGGAAACCTTTTGGAGATCTTATTGCAACATTTTAGTATGTTTATGTGCAACTGCGTGCAAAAAATACTAAAGGCCGAACACTCTGGATGAAAATATATATTTTAACTCTGTGTACGTGTTACCACTTTATGCGAAGAAAGCAGCTATTGAGGGTTACTCTCATTAATTTTATTTATAAAGTTTCAGGAAACTGTAAAAAAACGACGAAACGCTAGAAGAGAAAGTGTTTCCCCCACATAACTTTTCTGACGTTTTCTTGCAATAGGATGTGATTGTGTCGCATTATGTGCAGCCATTTCATACTTTCAATTTCATTCGTAAGTATTCTTAAAAGCAGTCAGTTCTAATAAACTCGAACCTTTAAAACAAATTTCCAAGATTTTTAATAAAATGCTATTTATTTTTCTTTAAAATAAACTCAATAACGTTTAAGCAATATAAGTTACTTAAATATCCTTAAAAAAGAAACTGAAATATAAAAAAAGTAAAACAACTAACAATTATCTCAAAAATATATATAATACAAGAAAGATACAAGATTATTTTCAGTCGTTTACATAATATGGGAAATATAAGATGCAAAAGATGTGTTAAAACGAGAAAGTTACACAAAATTTCAGTTTAAAAAGTAGTATAGAATTCGACTGGATAACTTTCATATATAATTTTGATCTAGAATTAATCAAGCAATATTATAACAGTATAAAATTAATTTTAAATTACACGTTATAAAAGTTAATTTATTCAAATTTGGACAATAATATGATATACAGGACTTTCTAATGGACTCTATTAGTATTGAACAAATTCTAATTATTTAAATGTGAACAAACTCACAATAATCTCGATCTCAATTAGGTTAACACAGTGAAATATATAAGCACAAAGTCAACTATTTAATTGTGTACAGTCTTTCTCACAAGTTATCCACATTAATTCTAACATTGATCATTTGAATCACGACTGCTTTCACTGTTTAATAACTCTCTTTGACTTCTGACAATATTTCAACTTTGAGACCTACTGACATGAACTACTCTCAGTTTTTATAATAATCTCGAATAGCGATTGCAAAGTCAGTCCTTTCGCTGTAAATGAACTTTGGCTTACGACACCGCGTAAAAAACACAATAGTCCATTAAAACTGCATCGGCGAACTTGACATGTATATGGTTGAATAGGATTGTTGTGATTTCAGTTTTTGGCCATCTTTTTTTTTATGAAAAAAACAATTGGTTTGAAGGAGTGGCTAGAAAATTGCCAACTCCTGGTTCATGAAACTCCGTCAACTTCAATTTCTCGTTTATTTATTATCTTGTTAGCGGGTTAAATGGATATGCTTCAGTTCACCTCAATGGCATTTTGAGACAGAGCACTATCCTATTTTTACCACATTCTTCACATTGCAAATGAATGTGTAGATCCGAATTTCTTGTGACATAGGTTTTGATCCCTTTCTTGTCCTAAATGCTGTGTTAAACTTTTTATGCCTTCAAAAGCTTGTGTCTTTGAAATGTTAAGACTTTTGATTCTACTATGTTCAACAGTATTGCTATCCGAATATAATTTTTTTGGAAAAGGTTGTGACATAAATATCTCCCGTCATAAGTCTACCCCAGCAGCGTTATGTTATTCAAAGGTCAGGAATTCGCCTTGAACTAAATATGTCGGTGCTAACATGACACCACAGCCCGAACCTGCGACGATAGGTCATTGCATTGGCACAAATAAACTACTATTTTATGAACCACGATTAGCCCACTATTTTAAATTAATTGATTAACATTCTATCAAGATATCACGTCCAACAATGAAACTATAAAGGAAAAAATTTTAACACACAATTATAAATAATAATAAACTATATATTCTTCAAAATACAACAGAAGTATTTTAAAACTTATCACAACAGACAATTTACACAGTATAATAACAATTAATGTAAACTCAAACTGAAATCGCAAGGACTAAAAATGGGCGTAGGACAAAACAATAGTTTCAGTTTAGAAGAAAGAAACATGCACAAGGAAGTAGAAATAATCATACAAATAAAATGCGTTATAAACCGTAGCTCAGTAAAGTAAAAAAAGAAAAGTGTAAAGGGCAGTGAAGAAAGAAGCAAGCACAGTTAGAAGTCATTACCCAACTGTTTGCTACAAAAGGAAGCAAGTGATCATGCATAAACTGGACAAATATACCTGCAGACAAGGAAGAAACAGTAGAAGGGGTGGGAAGAACGAGAGTACCCACAGTGTGATGGCCACTGATGGCGTTAGGTGGCGGTAGTGTCATCTGGCCGTTGGTATGTACGTAGAGGTTCGACTGACCACTGTGAGGTTTGCGGCAACAATCCGTTAGCCATCGGGAACAACAGCGAGCTTTCATTAGTTCTTTTCTTACCTAATGTATTTGAGATTAAGCTTGTTAATCAAGTTAGGTTTAGAATTTCCTAAGATACAATACTGATAAACATTATCATTCAATGACGACAATTTCCAAATGACTCGTTTATATACAAATGATTAATAACGCTATTCATCGAATTTAATATTGATATTTCTTCAAAGATCGTCATAAGATACGGTATATCTAGTTAACACCACAACCTTTTAGTGGTCTCATAAAAGTATAATATTACTAATATTCGTAGCAATCTCATTTTATATTCAGTAATAAAAGTAGTATACTGGTCACTTAGTGATATTTATTATTAAAAAATTACATGAAAATGCGTCTATCTTTACTTTGTTTTTGCAAATAAAACATTTTTAGTACGGTAGAAACACAGTTCAGACTAGTTTCAACTCAGAAACTTCTTTGACACTTTGGTTTATTAGAAACACAAAATATTAAAGTATTTGAGCACTCCTGAATCAAATTATAGAACGTGTTCGTTCACTTTTCTCGATAGAAAAGTTATATTCTTATCTATATATTTGTAATTGTTATGTACTATCAAACATGAAAGTTTGGGAAATTAATGTGTTTTCGTTTGTTTGTTTTTGTGCTCATTGTGCTAAAGAAGAACCTATACATATTCTGTCTCGTTAGACAGATGGATGTCTTGCAGTGCTACGTCTTTAACAAACACTCTTAATGATCTTACATCAAAGTAAATTTTCAGTTGGTTTGTGTGATATTTTACAATTTGACTTTAACTTTTCTGAGTCAAGGAAGAAGGATAATGTTGTTTGTATATTGGACATTATCCTTCAGCCTCAGTTACAATAAATTTGCTTGTTGAATATTTAATGTTGCCCGCTAGATTTCCTTTGTTTTTGTAACTCAGTCATTTTCATTTTATAACGGAAAACCGAAATTAAAAAAATTTATTTCAATTTGATACAAAAATTATTTTGAAACTTCTGAAATAACTTATATATTATTTTGAAATGGAAATGCATGTATGACAATCCTCGACGAAATGTTTGCCCAAATAAGAAATTCACAATTATTATATTGGGTTTCATACGTTCTTTAATTTAAATTCCCCGCTGTAAATCAATAAATTGTCAGACATTAATAACTTATAAAACGATACAAATTGGATATATGTTTCTCTTGTTTAATTCGTAATTCTGTGAATCCGCTGTAAGTTTCTACTTATGCAAAAATCGTTGGATGCATGAATTGACAAAAATTATCAATCTTTGTCAAAGATCATCATTTCTAACTTGAGATTGTCTCCATCAACAGTATAACTCAGAACAGTCTAAAATTAATATGTTTAGAATATATATATGTCCACTTAATAGTAAGTATGTCCACACTAGCGATAAAAACAATTTTACAACGTTGCTGCAAAACCTGTATGAGTCACTTGATATAGTTCTGACGAATGTTTCTATATTTCGTCATCAAGGCGTTTCCCCAGATGATCCGACTGCGGTAAAGATAATATTCATCTCTGAAATTGGTCTAAGATGTATTTTACGAATGTAAGATTTCCAATTCTTTCTTGTTTAAGGTAGACAATGGAGCATATAAATTAGGAGGATGCTTACTCCAATTAAAATTAAATCAGGTTCAACGTCACCAGAGAAAGGCCTGACAATTATTGACAGAATATTGTTTATATATCTTTCAAAATTTATAGGTATAGGTATTTATAGATCATTACGATCATCGTAGTAAATGACTCTTATAAGGGAGCTACCATCAAAACTTTCTATGTTGAACTACCATGTAATCAGCATAGCATTCATTATGGTATCTACACAGATCACAACGACCACCGTGGGAATCAAAACAGCTCTTGGACTCATTTGTGAAGACAACTAGTCTCTAGTGACGTCCTGTAATTTGTACGTGAGCTTGTAGGTGGTGTGATAGTAATCTTGGTCGTGTGGCAAGACGACAATTCCTCAGAATAACTGTCTGTAACCTGATTCTCACCTTGGTGATTTGATGTGAGCTTGACGGAATTGTTTATAGAATCTTACAGTATTGACAAAGCAATTGTATCAAGCCAATTTGCTAAGATATCGGTCCTACCTACCACTTCACAAGCATTTTCTGACACTCTTCTTGACTGGTATCTTGTCAAAAATACAAAAATTGCACTCTGTTATAAAGGCAACAGGAAAATAACTTTTTTAGCCACTCTGTTCTGAATCATGCCAACGGTCTAGTCTCAAGTGACATCAGTCTGGTCGTAAACAAAGCCGATCACAAATATTTTCTGAATGCGAGATTAATCAAGGAACGAATTAAAGATATAGTTCACCGTTTCGCTGGACTTAGAAGATTGTCCAAACAATCCTCGGCTCCTGTCAATGTGAAATTCTTTCCAATATGACCTTCTTTCACGCTAACAGATACGAACTTAAGTATATGAAACTCTCACTGTGGGTGCATAATGCGAGAGCTTGGTGTTGTCAAAAGACAAATAGCCCATTGTGTAGCTTTGCTCTTAACAACAAAAAGGCAAAAATCATATTTGGTTTAGCCTAAAATCCTATATAACAATTGCATGATCTTCAAAATGTTTTTCAGAATAGACTGCAAAAGAAATTTCAAATAAAACATCAGTTAGTTGATAATTATTTATCGTAATCTATAAAAAAGTTGCAATCATTAATGTCACGTAAAACATGCAATTTATGTTAACGTTTCTCAGTTATTTAACTGTTTTGATATGCGTTTTTCAATAATACTTTAGAGTCTACTATATGACTGGCTAACATTTGTTAACTGTTTGTGTAAACTTATTACGTGCTTATCTTTAACATGTTTGAATTTCGTACTGTTGAAATAACATAGAAACAGACAAGATGAATGTCAGGTTTTTATGTATTGGCCAGATTGTTTACAGTAGGTGACGGTGACTTGTTAGGGATAAATTTCAACAATAAACAAACAGCACATAGTCCTCTTGGTTTAGAATAATATATTAAAAATTCAAACATATATAGAAACGTCCGTTACACTGTTGATTATCACAGTTGTATACAGAGCTTTAAATAGTTATCTCTTTTTCGTCAAAGTCCACACAAGCTGGTTCAGTTATTTTAGAACACAACTGACAAGATAAACTATTTCTTCAACATTCTGTCATTGCAATATAATCTGTGATCATTTCAATTGAAAAATCGTTATTATACGCTCTTATGGCAAAATTCACAACCACACAGTCTAGAGTTATATTTCGAACTACAATTTCGACGCGCATTTATACCCCAACAGAGGCCTGGAAAATTTCACACACTACAAGATATTATGATGCAATAATATTAAAACAACGAGAAACTCAGAAGGTTCTAGTAACACGACGCAATAATACAACAATCATCAATTCGTAGCTATTGAACTACACAACGTATAATTCTAAACTAAGCAGTCGTATATATATATCTAACAAAAAGAAATAATAAAGTTAGAATTTCTTTAATTGATACTTTTATCATTGGTGTCATAAGACACAAAATCCTACCTTTGAATTTCGGAGACAAAATAATATGAATATGAAAAGACCTTGAATACTGTTAACAGTTGTGAAGAGATACCCTGTCAAGGATGTTTTCCATAGAAGAAACCACTGAGCTAATCCCAATGTTAGGCTCAGCAGGATAAGGATACAAACACTATGCCGACACCACGATCTGACAAAAACAAAGATTGTACATATAATACCATCTAGCATATATTTTAAACATAAATCTTTTTCTTTATTGTATTTTTGTAAGTTAACAAAACTTACAATGTAAGTTCATACATCATACTAGCAATTGATAAACACTGATGAATTACAAAATGGCGAATAGGATTAAAATGAACTTGATAACGCTTCTTACGTTGCTCGAAGTTGTTTAAATCCAAGAAGCACATTAATCATAAGATATTGTCTAGATAATTTATTTGGTGCAATGAATATTTGGTTCATGTAGATGCGTTACAACTATAGCACATCATGATGCAACTATTCACATAACTTGAGAGTGTACACTCATTTAATCACCCATTTAACCTAGGAATATCCATTTTTGAACCATTTACTTAACCTTGGAACCACTGGAACACACACACACTTATTCAACCATCTACATCTACTAGGATATTCCATAATCCAACCATCTACCAAGAACATATATTAATTCAACCATCCATCTTACTTCAAAACATTCAACCTGGGAACATCCATCCATTCGATCATCCGCCTAGCCTAGGAATATTCATCCATTCAACGTTAAAAGTAACCTAAAACTCTCTTGTTTTAAAAATCAACCTTACCAGGGAACACCCATTTCATTATATTTTCAGCCTAATCATGGAACACCCAAGTATTCAACCGTTAATTAGTTTTAACTACGCAATGTTTTATACCTTCATGCAGTGTAAGTCATAAAAAATCATAATGACATTAAATTTAAGGTCGATATGTAATACATTGTTTGAGCCTAAGTATAATAAGCGAATCAAAATGATTACCCCCCCCCCACACACAATATATGTAACAATGGCATAAAAACTCAAAATATGAATACGTATATATATATATTTATATTTATATGCGCGTGTGTGTGTGTGCGTGCGTGTTTATAAACTTTGCACTACTAAAACAATATCACCTTTCTTAACACTATTCACTGATCTTCTATATTTCAAGAACGTTTTCAGTATTTTACTGTTTTTTTTTTCAAATGTTACAAATAGTTGGATTAAATATTTATTACTCAATAAATCAGTTTTGTATTTCACATTAGTTTGCTTTTGTGTTAGTCGATTATCTTATACAGAAACATCTTTCTAAAAACAGTCAATTTAGTTTATCGGCAGAAAAAAAACAATCGTGAAATGAAAACAAACACTCGAAACTCGAAGAAAAATGCACTGAGAGATAACGCCTAATGAATACAGATGAATTAAAAAAATAGTATTCCGTGGGTTTGTCGTCACTACACAGTTATAATACATGGTAATCTTCACGATCCATAACAAGCAGCTTTCACT
>NW_013665770.1:495613-533091 GCF_000517525.1 Limulus polyphemus
GAGCGCCCTAACCACTTTGGCCATGCCGGGCATGGAGTTTGTGAAATGGTTTAGATATTTCCTGAAACCAGTTTCGGACATATTTTTCGTAGAATCACAGTATACCAAAAAAAAAAAAAGAACGCAGGAAATATGATTTGTAACTTAGAACAGTGTGCTATAAAAACAAAAGGCATTATAACTTTTTGGAGTCGTTGTTTTATTTTTGTTGTGTTTTTTTTTTGTTTTTAAAACGTAGTGGTGACAATGCTACAGAAAGAACTATCAATATTTTTGATATAAGGTTTTCAAACATTTAAATGATCTAGGGAAAACTATAACGGTTAATAGATAATAGAAAAATGACAGATGTGTATTTTTTATAGGTCACAACTTATGTCGGTCTCAATATATCTAAATATTTCATACGCTTCATCTTCTCCCCCTCAACTGAGAAGCACCAATTTTAGACAAAATTAACCTCATTATTAACCAGCCTATTTCAAAAATTAATTTAAACAAAAACATTAAGCAAATTCATTTGCAATACTAGCGAACCCTTGGGCCTATGACACACATTTACAGGCCGCTATCATGCAAATTTAACGCTTGAACTACCATTTTACACTTTTTCAGGTTAATGATTATTGTCTATATAGTGTAAGTTTAATTTCTTTAACCAAGTTACAGACAGTAATTAGTAGTCTAACTTATTTACTTGCATCAATGTAAATCAATGCCAAATTTGAGGTCCGCATTTAGGGGATTCTCCGTGAAAGTATTTTCGCGAAATGCCCGAGTTTCCTAAGGGGTTGGATGAAAACTTTTACCTTTGTGCCTGTGTCTCAGGGCCGAGACGATTCGTTTAGCACCAGTTAGAAGTTGGTGAGTCCAGCAGTTTAGGAAGTGTTATGTGACACACAGACACTGAATCGTAGTCTATGGATAATTGCTTTCTTCGCAACTTTATTTTTGGTAAGTAATAGTGATGGACAACTGCTGTAAACTGTTCTCTGATCTTCCGAAATAAATAGGCTTTTCATTTGTGAGAGAATTTTGTGATTAATAATAACAATATACTATTTTCATAAACTTTTGCATTTCTATATGAATTGCCATAAATAATTATTAACATGAAATTCTCTTCGGACAAGAAATGCAGCCGGAATTAACATGTAAAACATATGAAATTGCGATTTATACACACCGACCAGCATTTCGACCTATTAAAAATATAAGGATGATCAGTACCAAACCGACAATTATTTCTACAAAGAAGATCATGAAGTTAAAACGGTCAGCATGTCTACATAATACGTAAAAAAGTGATGATTGTATTAAAATCAACAGACTGTCTGTATAGTAAATCATAAAGCGTTTTCTTTACCGCACCTACCAAGATTTCTATCTGGTTAACCAATAGGTGTTATCTTTGTAAAATTGACTAATATTTTAAACGTTAAACCACAAATTTTAATCGAACGGCTTTCTGTTTATTAAATTAGAAATTAGAATATGTATTAAAGCAAACAACATGTGTAGATCATAACACAGAAAACGTTTTCTCTAGTACAAAGACCATCATTCATATCTAATTAACCAGAACGTATTTAATGCATCAGGATTTTTGTTTTGTATGTTAATTTGACTAGTACAGCAGGTGGTAAACAATAAAGTGTGATATGTAATAATTAAAAGGCTTTCTATCTAGCAAATCACAACGTGTTCTATGTAATAAATCAAGAAGGTGTTTTCTGTATTACATTTATTAGTATGTTTTCGATATAGAGGGCGTTAATGGGGTCTAAAATGACTAGCATTTTTATCTATTAAACCTGGTGAAAATATTTATATTAACCTGATCACTGTTTTCATATGTTTCCTTTAATGAACTGACAAACATTTCTGGAAGATAATCATAACGCATAATTGGCAAGTAGCTCAGCCAGCAATTATATCTTGTAAACCAAATAATTCGCTGTGCACTAAACTGACCAGAATTTCTGTTAGTATCTATAAAATATGATCTGTACCAATCCAAACAGGATATCTGTCCAACAAAACATTTATTGTAACCTGCACTTAACCGACCAATACTTCTATATAAGTATATCTTGCAAATCAGGTAATTCAAACGACAATAACAATAGATTCGTAACAAACAAAAATTAAATATACCACATACAATACAAAAGAGATATACATTCATAATTCGTTGCGGTCCATGATTTCTTTTGTACTGGTTCTGAAGATGGAGGAAAATCCTAAAACCGAGCGCCTTCATTAAAAGTAAATGGTAAAACTGTACGGACTTTTTAAAAGTTTTAACAAATACTTGTCCCGAGATGATGAAGTTCAGGGTAATGTACAAACTCTCAAATTTACGAGAATGACTTCAGGTACTCCATAAACATAAAAATATTATTGTCGTGGAAAAATTAAATAACCGATACTAGTGAAACAAGAAAACAGCTTTACATGAGTACATACATGTAAAGGAGTTTCTGATATGCTATTAATTCTCTTCCTATGAATAAACTATATAAAAAAGATAGCCTCGCTTACCTTAAGTTAACAAACTTTGATTGCTCTTTATTTTTGCAGGTAAGGGATCTATCAATTTTTCGACAAACTCTTGCAGTTACGATACACAAAAATGTAAAAGACACCTGGAATCAAGGAAAAATAATTATTTTGATTAATTGTTAGATGTGTTAGGTTAAATATTAACTAACATTTACGGACTAACTGGCATACTGACTTACAATGTAGTAACTTAAATAGATTAGCAGATGACGCTCTTGCATTTTGAGCAAATACAAATTACCATTGAGTATTAACTCTATTGAAGAATATTTTGGTTATTTAATTATGCGGGTATTATAGAACATCAATATATTAGGGTTATGCACTTCAGAACAATTCAAGGATTTTGCACTTTGAATTTTTAGCAGAAACAAAATAAAACAAGAAAACCACATTATTCATATATATTGTAAACAAACAAACATGCATACATAATATATTATAAGAACTTTGAGATTATATTAAAGATAATAATAATTATAAGACACACAAATTTATATTTCATGTTTGTCAAATGTAGATTGTGTTTTATATTGCTAAAATTGTCTATTCTGAGACACACAGGTTCATAGTTTTTTTCCCTTTCTTATTGTACATCTGACCCGAAACAACTTTAATGTTTGTCTGCTAAAATTATAGAAACATGGCGTCATAAAATAGCTGAGCTGCATGTAAGTTTAAATATTAATTAACATAGAATCGTTTATAGATTTATTTTAGTTTCTCGGAATAAAAAAAGGCAAGGGGTTATCTAGAATCAGATTTTATCAGGTTGCCCAATCACACAAACAAAACAACGAAGTAAAAGAAAATAAACGTATATTATAAAATTTCAAAGGCTTGGTATGAAAATGACTAGTTATAGCTGTGATAAATTAAATGCTTATATTAGAATCTACATTACCATATGAGCTCCATAAGTACAACGTTTGATATTTTTTAAGAACGATGTTCAGTTTATTACATCATGAAAAGAAAGAAATGCTGCAGAAAACTAGTAGATAAATAATTGTCATTAGGCGACTATAACTGCTACAGTAATCTTGAGCAATATAATGAATTAAAGTATACTAAATATAAAGCTAATCAATAAAAAACGATTGAATTATTTAGCTAAAAACAATAATATAAGACTTACTAAAACGCAAACAAGGGCAGGTCCTACAAATCCAAAGATAATGAAGTTGTCTATTTCTAACCAGCAGTAGGACTTGGTCCCGTACGTCTGAGGATTGATGATAGCACAGACACCCACAGATATAATAGGTAAGCCATATCCTGAACAGTAATACCACCTCCAGCGACGCCTAGCAGTACCATTGTAATTCTTCTTTTCCAAAGACATTAGGAGTAACTGGAGGGACTCTAGAAACATCCACATGAAAGCAGTTAAAAATAAATAGTGTAATAATCCGGCCACAACACCACATATGACTCTGCTCATCACTTTGTCAATTCCTCCAATAAAAACCACTTCAGAAACAACCAAACAGAAACACGTGTTTTTCTGAATCACGTGCCGATCATCTTTTACGCCTCTGGAAAAATAAAAGAAAACTTATTGAAATGATACTAAAAAATTTCTAACATTTTTCTTCAATTGATTATTTTAACCTACATATTAATGAAAAACGGTCAAAACTACAGAAAACATTGAGTGGGGCATAAATATTAAACAAAAAATTCAGTTTGCACAAGAGTGTCTAGGGTCACGTGTTTTCAGCATGGCTATTCGTCGTTTAATTCAGAACATTTCTATGAATTATGAGTTCTATCGATTTCAAATAATAAAGCATACGTTCCCTGAAAACAGCTGATAAAGGGCTACGTTTTCTATATAAAATGTTTGGACGTCTTAAACGCAAAGTTCAAATAATTCAGGGTTGAATGAATTAAAAATAGTAGTTAAACACTTACTATGCATAAGTAATTTTATTACATAATTATGACTGTACTTCTAACGCCTTAAAACTACATCTATATTTATTATTCTGATTATACCAGCTGTACGTACTTTACATTTGTAGTGAAATCAGTCTGACGGCAGCTATAATAAACTAGACGAAAGCCTTCAGTAAATAAGTTTCAACATCATAAATTGAAAGCTGTTCATTGTTTATTTATTGAATCTTTCCCACCCACATTATGAGTCTTAAAGACTATAGTAATGAAGACCAGTATAGTATACTGGTGAAACAAATGCTTCGTAGAATGTAAAAAAAAATAACTTTTCTTTCAATAGGAAATTTGCCATACTATTAGCTCTGTCCTGACTTAATATCAACCTACCAATTTTAACCCTTTATAACTGTTTTAGTATAAAACAGCCTTTCCAGATATTCATTAAAATATGAAGTATAAGGTTTAATTTTGTATCATATTTATTATTTTTATCAAACCTTTCATTCTCTAAAGCTTTACCAAGTTGAAATATACGTAGGAAGAGGCCCACATAGGGTGAAACATCTACACTTAAAACACAGAAGCACTGGTGCATGGATATTCAATTTTACAACCACCGTAAAGTTCAAACAAATGCTTTAGTTCTACCAATTTATGGTTGAGTTATCAGGTTTTAAAGCAAAAGGCTTATCCAAACAAAGTTAATCTAAGTTAGCCGTATGTCATAAAAAGGAACTTACTGGTCAAATATGCTAAGTATAAAAAAGAGAGAGAATAAAAACTTACCTAATAAAATGAAGAGTTACAAAAGTGACCAATAAGAAAAATATAGCTATTCCACATCCTACGATCGTCACTATTTCGACAGTTAATAGATTATCCTTTTCTATCTGCAAGTAACAAATTCAATCAGTGTTAATCGTGTTCAACATAAGTTGATTATCAATCGGGGTTAATCGTGTTCAACATAAGTTGATTATCAATCGGGGTTAATCGTGTTCAACATAAGTTGATTATCAATCGGGGTTAATCGTATTCAACATAAGTTGATTATCAATCGGGGTTAATCGTGTTCAACATAAGTTGATTATCAATCGGGGTTAATCGTATTCAACATAAGTTGATTATCAATCGGGGTTAATCGTGTTTAACATAAGTTGATTATCAATCGGGGTTAATCGTGTTCAACATAAGTTGATTATCAATCGGGGTTAATCGTGTTCAACATAAGTTGATTATCAATCGGAGTTAATCGTGTTTAACATAAGTTGATTATCAATCAATGTTTATCGTGTATTCAACATAAGTTGATTAAAGTGCAAAAAATAAATGTTATAACCTGTTACTCATAACTCATAAATTGTCAATAAATGACCCCAGTGCTGTCAATTCCTACGTTAAAATATATAGAAAGATAGATACCTTGTTAGGAGAAATATCCATGATTAAGGCAAAGTTTGTCAGGTGATTACAAGAACACTTTGTATGAGACTTATTTGTTTCTATTATCCAACAGCCTTCAGCAGACCAGTGCCTAAAATAAAACCAAAACCAAATGCAGTAGCATTCATCCAGAAAACGACACTAAAACTCTGGCTTTAGAATTTTTAAAAGTATATCCATTCTGATATTTGTTTTATTTTTAAGCACCTTATGCTTATGACATTATGAGAAGATTCTTTCTTTGTTTCGTTTGGATATTTGCGCAGAATTGTTTGTCTTGTGTTTAAGCGTAAAACTAAGTAATGGGATGCCTCCACTGACTCCCTCACAGCAGAAGTGTTAGTATTATGTATTATAAGGCCACTAACATGCCACTGAGCCACCGGGACTATTTGCACAAAGCTACAAAAGAGCTATATAAGCTAGCCATCCTTAATTTTGAACTGATAAACTAGATTGGAAGAAGCTTGGGATAGATTGGGCTACTATAATCGCATAATGGAATTTGTCCTTTACTCTTATAACTCACCCACGTCTCCAAAGTGCGCGGGCAGAGTGCGGCTTTGAGGTTTGGTGGCTTGCGTCCCATTACCGCCAAAACAAACAAAAACATCTTGTACCACTCTTTTTGGGCCATATGTGCATTATAAGAATGGCGGTCAAATACTATTATTAGGTAGAGTTGGCGGTGGGTGATGTTGACTTTCTGCCTTCCCTCTAGTCTATCACTTCAAAATTAAGGACGGCTTACAGAGATATCCTTTGTACATAATTTAATATACCAACCCTCGAGTTCACTGTCCGGAAACTAACTACGTGGCCACACCCGGCACTATACGAGATGGAATTTAATGTATGGCAACAGAAAAAGCATAGCATGGTTTGTAATTAGGCATAGTGGGAATTTTTGTGTTCACTTTCATTACCACGAATTTTCACATCAAATGGTACTTAATGTAATTATTCTCTTTGTCATTTATTATCATTTATTGTCATTTTCTTTGTTTGTTTGTTTTGAATTTCGCTCAAGTCTACACGAGGGTTATCTGCGCCAGCCGTCCCTAATTTAGCAGTGTATGACTAGAGGTAAGGCAGCTAGTCATCACCAATCACCGCCAATTCTGGACTACTCTTTTACCAACGAATAGTGGGATTGACCGTAATATTATAACGCCCCCACGGCTGAAAGGGCGAGCATGCCAGACCCACCATTTTGTTAAAAGGAACGAAAGTTAGATCTAAGATCAATGCGTTAAATTCAAAGGAAAGTTTTATTTGTTATACAGTTACATCGGTCGATTTCTGATGGTTTCTCTTTGATTGCTCGTCTGAGATGATGAAGGATGATTGTTTTATCAAAACAATTCGTTTCTTTCATGATTATATATATTTTTATTGGTGACTCCTCATTGCTTGTTTGTTATTGAGTTGAAAGTCTGGCAACTAAGTAACTTATATAAGATTAAGTTTATTTTTCCTTTAAACAACAACAACACATCGGTACACAACCATAAACCAATGAAGGATTTATGTTCAGCTTCCCAAAAGTTTTTTACTCTTTGTTTGTTTATTGTTTAGCACAAAGCTACACAAGGGGATATCTGCGCTCTGCCCTTAACAGGCATCGAAACCCAATTTTAAGTGTTATAGGCCCTCAGATTTACCGCTGAACATAAAATTATAGATTTCAACACATACTTTCAAAAGGAAAACTGTGTTCTGCAGCTCTACCATTACTGACTTTGAATTTTACATAAATTGCCTTGTTATTCGATTCTGAAAGTTAATATATATTTGTACCACTGACAGTTAGATATCAGCTTCTGTCAATCCAGAGATATGCTTATTTGCTTTTTAAATGTTTTACTTGGCCAGAGCTGGAAGCTTTGCCGTGATTGAACTATATATATATATATGGGGATTAGCTTCTATAAGCCCATCAAGGTATAAACACCTTGAATACTTTAACTGAGAGCGAGCGAGATGAAATTTCAGGTAGCAAGAAGCACATAGATACTAATAAATACTGCGTAGCTCTGTGGCTCGGCATGGCCCCATTATTAGAGCGCTTGACTCGCAATCTGAGGGTGGCGGGTTTGAATCCTCGTCCCACCAAACATGCTCGCTCTTGGAGGCGTTATAATGTGACGGTCAATCCCACTATTCGTTGGTAAAAGAGTAGCCCAAGAGTTGGCGGTAGGTGGTGATGACTAGCTGCCTTCCCTCTAGTCTATCACTGCTAAATTAGGGACGGCTAGTGCAGATAGCCCTCGTATAGCTTTGCGCGAAATTTAAACAAAAAACGTAGCTCTGCAGTGTATTTTTGCACAACCATACCCAATTAAAGTGGGCTTTGAATAAAAAATACAAAAACATTGACAGTTGTGAATATATATATTTTCAACACCTTTCATTGAAACAGCGGGAGTTTCACAGGTTTAAGTAGGCTTGGTGATTAGGACCCTCGACTTGCAATTTGAGGGTTGCGGGTTCGAATCCCCGCCACACCGACACGCTCGCCCTTTCAGACCTGGGGGTGTTATAATCCCACTATTCGTTGGCAAAATAGTAGCCCAAGAGTTGGCGGTGGGTGGAGTTGATTAGCATCCTTCCGTATAGTCTATCACTACTAAATTAGGGACGGCATGGGCGCGAAATTCACAACAAACCAAACCAGTTTACGTAACTGTTAAAGAAAATATATTCGGTTTAAGAATAATAATGATAGTAATTTATCAACATGTTTGGTGTGCTTGCGCAGTCCTACAATACAGAAACTTTACGTGCAGACGTGGTTTGTTTAGTATTTGTACGTGGCATGTCTAATACACAAAGTTATGTTTGTGCCTGTATGTTGGTACCTTTCAGCCCCTATTATAATAGGCCTATAAATATTTGAAGTCATCGTACTGAGGTTTAATGTCTGTGACGTGACATTTTTAATGTAAATAAAACCTTTGTGATCTAATATTTTGATTTAAGTTGAAGCGAAGTCAGAAAAATGTATGAGTACTTTATAGAGAGGTGTGCTGCCGTTATGAGAATAAAAATCCATCAAACGCTGACACGACTACTGACAAACAAGGCTAACTTTTTTATATACTAATCAAGTTGAACCCGCGAAATTCTCAAAAATAAATTGTTTTTTATTCACTTTATCTTGGGAGGGGAGAGGGGAGCTAGGTATGATAAACATTGCTGACTCTGATTATGTACCTCAGAGTAAAATGTCGAGAAAAAGAAAAACAATTCTGACTGCCAATCACAAGCAGCAAAACATATGCAACAAAGGCGACAGAGTGAGACTCCACAAGAAAGGGAAACACGCCTTAACAGCTAACGAATAAAAAGACAAGCAACTCATCGTCAAGCCGAGACTGAGAAAAAAAAAGGGGGGTTTAGCAAAGACAGTGACCGCATCCGCCATGCAGAGCTCTGTTCGTAAGAAACATGAGACCTTCTCGGCGAGGAAATAGAGAAAGATATCATTCTAATAGTTAGGAGTGGGTTAACTATACGATAAATCTATGATTTCATTTATTTTCTTTAATTTTTACGCTCTTAAGCCATTTATCTCACACAAAATATGACCATTTGACATGTATTGTTATATGAAAAGCGAAATTTTGATCTATTCTGTTTAAAAATAGCTAAACACCGACCCTCTGTTCAGGTAATACCCGGGAAACTCCGGGTAAGAACGGCTTGTTATGTATAAATAAATTTTATATGTATCATATGTAAACACACTGTGTATAGAGACATCATGTATAGACACGCCATGTGTAGGTACAGCATATATATATATATATTTATATCATGTGTAGACACATCATTTTTTATAGACGTATTATGTGTAAACGTTCTATGTATAAATATGCGTCTTACCTCGTACTAAACTCCAAGTAAACGCATTGTGGATTAGTAACGTTTTCTTCCTGCAAATACAAGAACCATGCTTGTAAGTTTTTCTTTAAATATTCAACGAGAAGAATAGTATTCTAGTCAGCGTTCATTTCCGTAATATAACAAGATGGAGAAAGCAGAATGCATTAAACAAAGTTCGTGCGGCGGGTGCTAATAGTATAAAAAACATCTGAGAATATCTCTGGTTAAGCAATTTTACAATCTTGTTTTTCTTATAGATAATATGAGATCCTGATTTTAAAATTAAGGCGTTAAAGACCCCATCTTTGTTCGAAAAACTTATGTTTAAAAGCATTTAGTCTATTTCATCTTATATCATGTATCTATTGCACGCTATAATAGATATTTCTTCCTCTAATGAATTTTAATTTAATAAATTTAAACACGAATAACAAAATACAAGGATCGTAGAAACATTTATATCAGGGGAAAAATTTAGCATCAAAGACCACTTTTGGTTTTTAGAAGTATTTAAATACGACTACAATAGAAACATGAATACGTAAGAAAATGTGCCGGTCAAAATATTCCAACTGTCATTGAACCTCAGATTCATAGATCATAGATCATAAGCAGAAGTGTATCACTTCTAACTAATACTTAAAACTATTCTTAGAAACTGCGAATTAAAAATAAGTCTTTTTCTCATTCTTAAGAAAAACACATAGTTTAGTAT
The DNA here is from genome assembly GCF_000517525.1 of Limulus polyphemus. Lineage (NCBI taxonomy): Eukaryota > Metazoa > Arthropoda > Merostomata > Xiphosura > Limulidae > Limulus > Limulus polyphemus. The sequence continues at coordinate 506,127 of NW_013665770.1, forward strand.
AACCTTTTCAATTCCCTTAAAATTTTTTACTTGTGTTTTAGACGCAGGAGCCTTTAACTTTACATTGGTCATAGATCATAAGCAGAACTGTATCACTTCAAATTAATACTTAAAACTATTCTAGAAACTGCGAATTAAAAATAAGTCTTTTTCTCATTCTTAAGAAAAACACATAGTTTAGTATAACCTTTTCAATTCCCTTAAAATTCTTTACTTGTACTTTAGACGCAGGAGCCTTTAACTTTGGTACATTGGCTACTAGAGTTCCATTAAACCCATGGAGATAAGTTACAACATACATATAATATAATGGCAGCGCAATACGAGCGCGACAATGGTTCCAACACGTTTAAAAATACATGTTAATAAATTTATTAATATATTTCAGATATTCTATGTTACCTAACTCTATCGAACTGTGAAACTTATGCAAATGTAATGATATTTATCAAAAAATAAAAATAAACAAGGTAAACAATATATGTCATAGCAATTTATTGACCAACGATTAAAAGCTAAAGTTACGTTCATAAAACTAAATTAAGAGAAAGCAAATCGAATTTATAAAATATCGAGAAATAAATATTTGATTTCTATTTTTTTTACTTTGTAAAATATACAGATATATATTTATTTTATAAAATATACAAATATATATTGACTTTATAAAATATTCAAATATATATTGACTTTATAAAATATACAAATATATATTGACTTTATAAAATATACAAATATATATTGACTTTATAAAATATACAAATATATATTTATTTTATAAAATATACAAATATATATTGACTTTATAAATTATACAAATATATATATTGAGTTTATAAAATATACAAATATATATAGTGAGTTTATAAAATATACAAATATATATATTGAGTTTATAAAATATATAGAAATAAATATTTGCTATATACGATTTTGCTTTATAAATAAATAGAAATACATGTTTGCTATCTATTCTCTTGCTTTATAAATTATATAGATATCAATGTTAGCTATATACTCTCTTACTACAACTTCTAGCAAAACGTTAATATATAGCTGTATTAAATTGAAAATTAAAGTTTATTTTTTAATTATAAATTAGCTTGATGAGTACCTGTAAATGCTTCAGAATAATGGTCACAGGCTGGTGAAGTCGCACCATTCGATACCGATCAATAGAGGCGCTAAGAACACGTGAGTTGATTATTTGTGTTTTATTGACCACCATTGAATTCTGGGTGTCATCGAAGTTGGTAGAAACAGAAAAATGATCCTCAGGAGAAATAAAGTCTTGAATGTTCTTGTATGCTACGAAAACAATCTCCACGCGGCCTAATCGAGAAATACACACGTAATAGTAATGGAATTTATACATTGTTTGTGATAAATACGAAAATATTATGGAGACATAGTCCAATGATACTACGTACTAATTTCTACAAAGATGACTTGATATCCTGTCCTTATCAGATGCGGATTTATATTTTAGTTTTTTTATATGTTAATATATTTAATGACAATCGTTAAACAAAGATAGATGTTTCTATCTTTGCAACAGTTGTTTAAAACACAGCATATTAGGCTAGGTTGTATAATGAGCCAAGCATTCTGTATAAAGTACACCTCATGTTTAAAGATTATAATTCTTTGTATCTTAAAACCTACAAATTCTCTGAGGCTTTTCATTTTTTGCTAGAAAATACTTATGGAAACAATCTTTTAAACTTCCATCAAAATTACTCTATAAAATTTTATAACTTAAAAAAGTTGCTCTTCTTCTTACAGCTCAAAATAGTAGATAAACCTATTGATGAGTCAAAGAAAGAATAAGTGGCTTCTAGATAAAAGCTACTGTCATAAAAATTACCGCTCCTTCCGCTTCCGACTAATGCTTGGGCTGGTAGTAATATGACGTCATGGATTGGAATCCAACTTGTCCCCACTACATCCTCTCTAAGAGGGAACTTTACGGTCGTTATTGACCAGGTCTCCACCAGCCGAATCGAAATCACTGGGGAAAAAGGTAGAATTTCAAAGTTACTTATTTGTCCTTACAACGAAAAAGGTAGAAAGTTTTCACATAAGATAGTAATTTAAAGTATGTAAGATTTTGTTCTTCTTTTTTTAATCTGTTTTAAAAGGATGAATTAACAAGAAAAATGTATGAAATATGTTTTCAGCGATGTAATTTGGTGTAATTCTAGCGCCAATTTACACTCTTTCTATAGTCACTAGAGCAAAGAAAAAATACAAAAGCAGGTGTAAACGTTTTGTTACATAAACATTTTATATAGACTGCCGGATGTTAGTTAGCTGATTTTGCATTTTAATTTCTTCAGGTGAGGATTTATAACTAAGTTTTACGATATTAGAAGATGTAACCAAACCCGTTAAAAAGATGGTCAAACTTAAGGCTATAAACTCTATTTTAACTTCTAAGAAAATGTTATTCCTTATATTATGCAATTTGATCCGTAAAATTTCATTAAAATGTTGCTTGTATTTATGAATTACGTAAATTATAATAATCTATCCAGTCGAAAACTGGACTCTCTGTTTGTTTTACTAATATTATGCATTATAAGCATAACAAATTACTCACATTTAATATATATATATATATATACATAGTTGCACACACAAATGTTATCAAAATTGTTTTGTTTTCATAAAATTTAGGGCAAATGTATTGAATAAACATCATAAAAGCTATCTCATTTATATATTTCAATGGCGATTTAATGTCTAGCTCTCTGACCAATATTTTGATCTTGATAATTATTACGAGAGCATTGGTGATATGTTCTCCATCAGTCGGAGTAAAAAACAAACCAACAACTAGATATGACGTGAACTAAATTTTGTTTCTTAGTTTCTATAAGATTTTGTTGTCCGAAACGGAAAGGTTTAAAACGTATTTATTTACAGATGTTGTTTTCCGCGCGGCTCCATCTTTCCTGAAAGAATGGGTGTTGGCAAGCAACCATGTGTTTTGTTCCAGTCTTTGAATGAAAGTGGAGGCTGAGAAACGTTGTTGAATTGACGATAAGTCTCTCCAGGCTTGACGCTGGAAGTCTTCCAAAACACTACTGGCTACTGATTGCGCAGACTGTAACATAAAAGTAAACAAATATTGTTTGAGCCATCAGAACTACATATCATTATATTCACTGAATAAAATACCTATTTCATGTACTAAAGAAAACAACCATTTACGCAAATTAGAATTTGGATAAAAATTATTAGTCAGTATGGGTCTTGAAATGAAGTTTTTGTTGACAGAACACATAAGTGGATCTTGAACCTACGTGACGGAGAACGTGACTGGACCTTACAACGCTACAACTGACAGTGTACAAGCAGAAGTATTAAATATTTGATAGCCGAATTATATGGCCAAAGTATTCCAACTGCATAGAAGCTTTGCCATTTTTTGTTGATATTAGATTTTTATAGCATCATATCATTACTTTGGAAGATTAAGTGTTCCTCGTCTTTAGGTTTTTTTGTGTGTTTTTTTCTCGATGGCTCAAATCGGCACTTTTCCATATGTATGCTGTTGAATTTTGTTACTTTGTATAAGCCTTTTTTTATAATAAGAAACAGCAAGAGAAAGTATTAGCCGTTAAAACTTCCTTGTTGAATGTTTAACTTACTTCAAGTTGTCCACATTTCAATATATGAAATTGTAATGTTTCAACCTGATCGGTGTTATATGCACACGTAGGCTAAACACAAGTTGACCAGAAGCAGGTAAGGTTGTTCATAGGTTATTTGGTTGTAATTAAGCATAAAGTTACAATATGGGCTATCTGTGCTCTGTCCACCACGGTTATCAAAACCCGGTTTCTAGCGTTGTAGATTCGCAGACAAACCGCTGTGCCATTGGGGGGCAAGAAGGAGGGAGCAAGCCAACAGCATCAGCTTGGTTCCTTGAATCGAATAACGGGAGTGATTGTTACTTTTATAATGAGCCCAAAATTGAAAATACAGAGCATGCTCAGTGGCATCACGTCTCTAACTTTGGGCTCATTGATCCGTAGCTAAATACTAGGCTACGCCTGACACATATGTAATTTGACGTGAAAAAATAGAAATGTTATTATATAAGTTTTTAGATATCTAAATACTGTTGTGATCACCTATAGGAAAAATACATCAAAAGGGATAATTTTGTATGTAAAATTCGTCAAATGTTGGTTAACTCACTCATACCTAGTTATATTTACAATTAATGTTTAATAAAAAATCGTGTTTACATGAATATATTATCTATTGATTTTAGTGTATTATTTGCTGACTTCAAATAATCTTAAAGTACGATTACTGATAACATATTTTACTCCTGAACTAATTAATCCTGATTACACTAACACTCTAGGAACAAGTACTTATAAGTATTTACTGTACAATATTAATATTCGACACTCGAATTTTGTGTTGATCGATATTATAATAAATCACTTATTACTGAATCATCAAAATTGCATCAAGACTCAATTATTGATTCATCAAAAGCTGACACATATTTGTTTAATTGTGCTTTCATCACTTTTATTATCTCCTATGTCACGTGACTTTTCAATTTCTTTCAACTTTAAAGCCTTTATTTAAATCAAACACTCACATGTAACATCTCCAGTATCACGTGATATCTCTGTTTTTCGTTCATAATATGTACTCTGTCCTCCATTTTGGACACAAGCCGGTGAAGGATGGTTAGGATCTGAGTAATATCACCTCCGTAGAGGGGCTTCGTACGGGTAATCACCGCCAACTCTGCTGCTATGCTGACAACTGAATCTCCTCCATCGATCTGAAATCGTTTGTGTAGACCAAGCGTAATTAACCATTCAAAGAATGTACTTTTTCACAATATTAACATTTCTTTCTTGCTTCTTCTGTTCATTACACTCTCTGCCTCTTTTTCTTTTTGTCTATCTGAATGTTATTATTTTCTCAAATATATTAGCATAATTTTGTCCAAAAACATATAATGGCTGAGCGTGGGAAACGTTGCTGTGGGTTTAATTGAATAACACAACTACAGTCCTTACGTAATTTGGATAAAGCTTTAAAGACCATAGATTTCAAAAACCACATTTATATAAGTTTCATATTGCTTTTAGCTACATAACGACTATCTGCACTCAACCGCCTCAAATTTTGAAATGATATACTAGAAAAAAAGGCAGCTAATCAATAGCATCTATCAACTATACCCTTCGGCTACTCTTGCCGGAAGAAATATTCTAGTGCACCCAATACTCCAAAGTGTGGAATGCGTTTTTGTTTTTTTGTGGTAACGGGACCGAACCATGAATCATTAGATTCACAGTCCTGGTACACTAACCAATATACCACGTCCAATTAAGTCATTGATACTTCAGTAGTAACTGTAACACATATGTATTGGTATTTAACAGAGATATAAAGCAATGACGAACTAAGGCCTTGAAATAAAGTTGTACACATCAGTGCTCGTAAAAAAGTGTAAGAAAATAAATTTATAATTTATGCTGAAAAACATATACAACCCAAGTTAACATATTTTGACTTTCGTATTACTTCTCTAAACATAACTGTTTATTAGATACATACGTGTGTATACGTCTGATAAAATTGTTTTTTCGTCTTTTCGAAGCCATCAAAATAATTTCATACTGTTCAAAATAATTGTTTACTTTCGGTAAGCATAGACAAGATTCGAACCTAGACCAAGTATTTCATCGATTAAAAACTGTAGCAAAAACTATCGTAATCTTAGTTTTTATTGGCCAGCAAATGTTCCTAACAAACCACTCCAAATATAATGACTCGTCGAAATGAGTTAAGCTGTTACAGCACCGATGGATAATTTTGTTAAACATAAATTTTTGATTTTGTTTTTCTCGAATGCGATATACTGAAGGAAAATAAAACGAATGTCTTTGGGTATATAAATGCACGTGTGCGTGTGTAGATGCGGATACGAATGAACGTAATTATTTTAATCTTCACAATATATCGAAAACAGTACCTCGAAACATTTGAAGTTTGTAAATGGTGCACATGTAAAGATTTTAAGCTTCAAGCAGTTCGGATATAAGTGACAAAAAATACACAAACATTTTCTGCTAGTCCTACTGTCATGTGTTTCCTAAATGATTTAAAAGTTAAAAAAAAAGAAAAGGTCAATATGTGTGCATATTTAGGAAACAGAAAAATAAAGATTTTCCGCCAACAAAAAACAAAAATTCTCACAATCTTAGCTGCAAGTACGGAGGAACTTACTCTGCGTTTCAGACTCTCCGCCCAAGGCGACTGACACTCACTGAGATCCGGCAGGGCATCGCTCCAGTGCACTGTAGTGACTGCGTCAACACAATACCACTTGGCTCGACCTGGAAAACGAGATTCCCAAAAGTCTGAATAGCCCATTTACTTTACTAAAAGAGATATTGAGTATCATTTATGGGAAACATAGCCCAATAAATCCAGAAATGTTATGAACCTCTCCTTAGAAAGAGTTCTACAGCAAGTGCTTTTGTTACCCACTAAAACATCTGTCCAAAAGTATTTTGTTTCTGTTTGTTGTTGTTTTTATTTTGTTTGTTTTTCAAAGAGATAACTTAAAAGTTTTGATCGGATCAGGAAAATGTACATTTCATTAAAAATATAGAACAAACAGCATAAAATAGATATAAAACTTTGATGAAAAGACAACAACGGCAATGTATCTGATTAGTATACGAGGATAGCATTGTGATATTGTTGAATATTTCTGTTTTTAAACTTGGAACACATTAAATAATAATTACTCAGAATAGCCACCAGAACTGAGTGTAGTCAGAAGCGATTTATTATCATTATATATTTTGTGCATATGTGGAGAGAAACAACCTCTTTGGGGGTTTATCTGACTTCCTTATATTGTATATTACTTTCAGAATAACGCCGAGCTTTGTTTATGCTTTTCTGTTCGCCATCATCCAGCAAGAACATGTATAAAATATACACATTTCTTATTTGTTAATTATTAATCAGTATTTAATATATATATATAATGTATAGTTCATGTTATCTACCTAGTATTAAAACATAGCTAGCATGGCTACAATATAGAAATATATGTATATTGTGATTACTTAGCAAACAACTTTTTCAAATGTAGATTTCAACACCAAATTTCTACATATATTATGTCAAAGATCTGAAGTAATATGACGAAAATACCGAAAAGAATGACAATATTTATCTCGATGTTTCTGTTGTTAAACAAAATGCTCTTCAAAAACTAAGTTAAACTTAATAATTTTCTTATTAACAAAAAATAATCATAAAAGTTGACTGTAAAGAAAGCCTACCTGAAAATAATTACCGGTATATATTTGATGTCTTATCTAAAAACCAGGTTCACTCATTATTTTTATATAAAAACCATATTCAAGCCTAGAATAGCGAATAATTCAAAATGTTTCGTGTAATAGTGTTTTCAAATGTTGTACTTACGACTCCTTAAGGGCAATGCATTTCATTAGAATCGAGCTACATACGTAAATGGCTTCAAAGCCTCTTATAGACGTTCTAGAATAGAAATATCAAAGTTTCTACTTAAAGTATTTAAAACTTGGCTCAATTTTCAGGAATTTTGAAAATCATAACAAAACATCTTATCTGTAAAACATCTGATATTAAACTCAATATTTCAAAAGCAAATATAGAAACTATGATAGAATTTATTCCGTTTTCATTCCGTTTATTCCGTGTAGTGAATAAAAATGATATTCGTTATTTACAGACCACCTGTAAAATATTTTTATATTAATAGTGTTAAAGACTTACCTACAGACCCTCTAGGACATGGTTCGATAGCTTCCTGTCCTCTCCTTGTCCAATCCCATGATATATTTCTGGACACAGTTGGTGGGCAAGAGGTCAAGATGTGGTCTGTTTTGTCTGCTGAAGATAAAATACTGTACATATTTTCATGGCCTGTTAATTAGCCATAAGGATAATTGTAATTGTGACAAGTAAAATATAAACATGTTTCTTCAAACTTTTCTTGTCACTATAATGATTAAAATAAAACTTTTAAAATCAGTCAGAAAATGATGAAAGGGTAACTTCAAACCTTACTAACTATTGTCCGTACCGTACTCAAGTGCATTGATCTCTACATTTCTGTTCATATTCAATCTCTATGTTTTTGAAAAGTTTTTAATAAACATTATTCAAATCTTTGAAATAAAATTTCAAGGGGGGAGAAGTTAACTAAGTTGAATTTATTGTGTCATCAACAGAGTGCAAAAGTAATTTTACTTATTAACAATACACTACATTTTTTTATTCACACAGGAAGACAATAAAAACACAATTACTCACTCAGGTAGAAGACCTGGGAAAAAGGATTAAGCAAGGTACAATATTTTAAAGGAAATATATTAAAGATCAGAGTTGTTCTCTTAGTTGAGGAACCATATATGACGAAAAGGATTAAATGAAACATTACTGGTTGTCCAGTGAGGTAGCTCAGGGGAAGAGAAACAGTTTTATAAGGCATAGTTTCATGCTTAATAATGGATCTCCAGAACAGGAATAAATAAAATATAGATACTCGTCAAGAGAGACAGGAATAAATAAAATATAGATACTCGTCAGGAATAACAGAAACAAATAAAATGTAGATATTCATCAGGAGAGACAGGAATAAATAAAATATAGATACTCGTCAGGAGAGACAGGAATAAATAAAATATAAATACTCGTCAGGAAAAACAGAAACAAATAAAATGTAGATATTCATCAGGAGAGACAGGAATAAATAAAATATAGATACTCGTCAGGAGAGACAGGAGTAAATAAAATATAGATACTCGTCAGGAGAAACAGGAATAAATAAAATGTAGATAATCGTCAGGAGAAAAAGGAATAAATAAAACGTAGATACTTGGCAGGAGAAACAAGAATAAATAAAATCTAGATACTCGTCAGGAGAAACAAGAATAAATAAAAATCTAGATACTCGTCAGGAGAAACAAGAATAAATAAAATCTAGATACTCGTCAGGAGAAACAGGAACAAATAAAATGTAGATACTCGTCAGGAGAAACAAGAATAACTAAAATATAGATACTCGTCAGGAGAAACAGGAATAAATAAAATGTAGATACTCGTCAGGAGAAACAGGAATAAATAAAACGTAGATACTTGTCAGGAGAAACAGGAATAAATAAAATCTAGATACTCGTCAGGAGAAACAGGAACAAATAAAATATAGATACTCGTCAGGAGAAACAAAAATAAATAAAATATAGATACTCGTCAGGAGAAACAGGAATAAAAAATATAGATACTCTTCAGGAGAAACAGGAATGAATAAAATATAGATACTCGTCAGGAGAAACTAGAATAAATAAAATATATATACTGGTCAGGAGAAACAGGAATAAATAAAACGTAGATACTCGTCAGGAGAGACAGGAATAAATAAAATGTAGCTAATCAAAAAAATGATTAACCAACAACCAGTTACTCCCTCTTTTAACATTTTAAGATTTGATTTTAAACATTCTTAATTGCGTCATTTTTCAACTCGTTAATAATCATTTTTCTTAATTATAATTCTTGAATCTACTTCTTTTACAAAAAACTGAAACTAGTGTTTTACTAATGAATACATTTTAAATTCATCCCCTAAGTTAATAATTGCCAAATAAATGCAAAAAATAATTTTTAAACATGTTTTATTTACCTTTCCTTTTTTTTACTATTTTAAATAGAAGTTACGCTTACCATCAGTCTTCCATGTGCTCTACAAGTATGTTCGTGGAATTTCATAAGATGTTTATATTTTCAACAGAATATATCGATAACTTAACCTTTAAAAAGAACAATTGTATAATTAAAAAAATAGATGTATTTTGTGTTATTTAACTCATAGAATGTGTAAACAACAACACCTTTATTTGGATAAATGTTCAAAGGCTTTCTTGAAGGGGTTTCTGAGGCTGCTACTGATGGAGGTGATGCTGCTCCTCGGACAGAGGGCGCTGTCGTATCAAAATAGGAAGATGACGGAAAATGTTGGATTTTAGAAGATAATGTATTTGTCGTTGCTGATGTCGTGGTTGAAGGAAACAAAGGAAAAACTGGGTGAAAACTAAAAGTAACTGGGATTATTATTGATGGGCGATTTGCGGTTGTAGTCGTCGTGGTTGATATTGTTGTTGGAATAGTTGTTGATTCTAAAAGAAGAGAAGACGTCAAATGTGATAAGTATATTAAATATTCTTGGCACCATTATTTATGTTTTAGTTCGTGATTATGAATCAAATGCATAAAGATTACTGGTGAAAATTGCCTCGACCTACCATCGACATTTAGAAATATCTAATTGCAAAGACTAGTAGAAAGGTGAAAAACGTTAATTGATCAATAACTTTGACTCTTTGCATTACCACTGAAAGTCATCCATCTACCACCCAGAAAAATAAAAGCTTTATAACTAAAATGTTTAAAGTTATTGTTTTTAAAACCCCACACTTCGAAACATTGGCGAACAGGATAAAATGATTCTGTCAAATGCAATGAACAGAGCGTCGCTATACATTTTATTATAAACCGCATATAAAGTACGCTGTCTTTGATATAATGATTAATAGCAACCGCTCAGGTGTTGAATTTCTGAGTACTTAAAGTTTTGCATATCTCTTCAGCTTTAGATGCTCTAATTCTCTTCGAGGTATCCATTGTTTCGTCCTCAACCTTTACTTTGTGGTTTAGCAGTTCAGCCGAGCGACAAAATATGAAATATTTCGACTTATCTAACAATTTTAAAGCTATTTGAACTTTTATTATTTAACAATAAGTAAGCCTAATCCTTTAACAAAGTCTCAAAATCAAACTTTAAAAACTTAATCTTGACGCCTTTTGGAAATTTTACTGAGCAGATCAAACAAGCCTAGGCGTAACAAAAATAAGAACAGTTTTGATCAATATTTAGCATACAAAATATCCCTAGAATAGTCTTTCTTAATTAACTTTCCATTCCATAAGTTAATTCAAAACTTCAAAAATGTTAATCTACCTTAATTAACTGTAACAGTTTTTAAAGTATATAGATTCATAATACAACGCGGTCCTTGGAGAAACACCCAATAAATAAACCGAGTATTCTAATTCTGATGTATTTAAATGTTCTTTGAGACTATCATTCCAATAACTCAAAACTAAGATGCCAGATAAAGTTAGTTAATAAATACCACACAAGTACACGTTTAACTTAAAACACAGATCAATAATGTTAAGTTATTAAACCCAATCATGGAAAAAAGCGAACTAAAATCTTCCACTCTATTTACCTCTAACTGAAACAAGATGTAATTTTAGCAAATATATTTTATTTCTGTTTAAACATTACAATTATAGGTGCAGACACAATATGTAAGGCAGAGCTGAAAGAACAAAACATTGAAAGATGGCTACTGAAACTTAAACCAAAATATCTTAATACAACTGGTTTGTTTGTTTGAAGTTATGCACAAAGCTACACAATGGGCTATCTGTGCTCTGCCCACCACGGATATCGAAACCGTTTTAGCATTATAAGTCCGCAGACATATCGCCGTGCCACTGGGGGGCAAAACAACTGATAATTGATAACGGGTTTAGAATGTCACGCTGAATATATTTTCTTATATAAAATAAATAGATGACAACTAGTGATGATTTCTGGTAAGGACAAAAATGTAGGCTAACTATAGAGGTGAAAACTACAAAATAGCATATAACGTAATGAAGCTAATTTTATAAAACAAACTGACAAGAAGTAGATAATGTCATACATCAGTACGCAAGAAAACTGAAACCTATATTGATTAGAATGCATTGAATCATCAGTTGGGTACTTTCCTGTTAACGATATTTTTGGCCGTAATCCCAATAATATCTGACTGGTTCTAAATAGATATATTAAGCTAATGATACAAACCAATATTTACAAGTGTTAAATCAAGAAGAATATATGTTAATAGCAAAAACCTTTTAAACATCATAACCAAACACTCTAATGAAATAATCTTTAAAGAAAAATAATGTTATTACTTACCAAACACATAAAACCAGCTCTTATAAGGTCTACACAGCTAACAAAAACCCGAAACCATATTACGTTTATAAGCGTTTCCGTACAGACTAATTAATTATAAAGAAGAACCTCGTACTTAAAATGATTATACCTTTAAAACTACTTTCCTTGGAAGAGCTACGTTTCATTAGATGCACACTGAGAATCGTGGCTTTTATTACAGGTGACTTAGGTGGTGGTACAGGATGTTTCACGAACTGCCACAGAAGGTGTTCAACATACTTTTCGTCATTCCCAATCAGCATATCAAGTCTTTTGCTAAATGATGCTACTACAGGCTTAATTTGTTTTGTTACAGTACTCGTTAATTTTATAACCACGGCTCGAAGTCATTCCGCCTTATGATACTTGAAACTATTTGTTAGAAACGTTTTTAACATGATGTAAAATATGAAGGGGTTGTCCCGTCTCGTTGAAAAACGTTGCTCTCAATGCTTCTTTTTCTCCTCAGACATGATCCTCCACCATTTTCTCACAGTATATTCCATTTACCAAAACAGTGTGAGCGTAGCCAGTTTCATCAACCACTACAAAAAATTAGGATCGACGATGGATGTACTAATGAAGCCGTATCTTTCAGTAATATAATGATTATATGTACGCTTCTGGTGAATAGCATATGGAGTTTCATCGTCATAGATAACACATTTATTGAGTTAATATATCCACGAGTATCAAGGCAGGTTTCATTCATCAATGATTCAAATCTGGACAAAACCCAGAGTCAAAGAGTAAAAATAGATCTCCATTCTTAACGCGTGCAAGAGTCTAAAGTGAAAAGCTTTAAGTTTAGTGTTTATTTTTTGTTTTTTTCACTTTGCATTTTACGATATATCAAAGTCCCGGGCAGCATTTTTTGCACTTTCCACCCAAAAGTAATGCTTTTTATTTTTGTTTTGGAAAATCTAAGCAGCATCTGCAACCTTTACAGATACATTTGTCACCAAAATGAGGATCACCTTTTATGAATTCTGTTGCCTAGAGCTAACGAATTATTCTTATAAAATCTTTTAGAACGTCCGTTTTATATCTGAAAATGCCTTTGGGCCAAACTAAAACTACCATTATTTTGATACGACATTCAGCCACATTATTCTGCACTTCGACACGCATTTTGAAATCATGAGTTGTTGAAAGAGAGACAATGAAATAAAATTAAATCTAGTTTACGAGAAAAGTTATTTAGATATGTAGTAGAACATGGTTTTGAAACACTCAGCTATAGGCTTAAACTTTCCCAGATCTAACTCATAATTTTCAGTGTGACTGTATTGAAATTGTGTTTCCCTAAGACAGGAAGTTTTTCAGATATAGTAATTTTAAATGTTTTTTTCATAATACCCTATATTTGCAGTAAAGCATATCCAGTAATAAAAACTAATAGGAGACACATAAAAGGCTAAAAATCTTGAAAAAAAAATCTAAACGTCTTAAAAAGGATTATATCGATTCTCTTACTGACTTCCTAAAAAAGGATATAACAAAGTGTAACAAATTTAATTTACACTTTTACCTTGAAACTCTATAACATTTAATGCGATATTTTTACTCACCGTTCTTATTACATTTGTAACCACCTGAGAAACACATACTTAATTTTCTCACCTGCTACACATTCGTAATGGACTTCCAAGTACTTCCTCGTTCCTGGACAAGGATCTCCAAAGATGGCACTGGAAGCTGTGACAACACAAGTTTGTTTCATCGCACACCTACAAACAAACAAAAAAGTTACTATACAGTATTAGTGTTATAGATAGTATACTTGGATGAATATATTTATTTAATATGACGTAAACATTACATAATAAATAACATTATTTTATGGAAGTTAGTCAAGCCAGAATAAACGATATATATATATATATATTATCAACTCTAAGATCGCTCCTATTTTTTTTTTTTTTCATTTACATTCCAAATAAAACGTAATACTTGGAGTATTGTAGTATCTAGAGTTAAATGATACACACAATATTTAACTTATTAAAATATACTTCATAAGTTAATTCATTCAGTACAAGGGTTAGATAAATTGGGTACTTCTGTCAGTAATATATCAATGCCAGTAAAGTTTGATGTACTTCGGTAGAGGCCTACTTTTGAACATTGAAGTTCCCTACTGGCTCAGTGATAAGGTTAAGAGCTATAATACTAAAATTCGTGGTTCAATTCTCCCACAGGGCCTCAGTCACAATAACTCATTGCAAAAATTTACGAGTTATTAATAAATTAAGAAACCTTTGAAGATCTTAGTTAATTCAAACTACTTTGAATAATTTTGGCTATCTTAAGTCATAATAACCATCTCCAGTCATTTAATAAGAAAATATCACTTTTTACGATTAATATTTAAAAAAATCTTATTATGATAGAATTCACGAGCACGGAAGTACGTATATTTGCGATAACATGATATTTTTTGCTACTTAGGTCGTTCATGGAACTTGCAGACGAAAAATAAAACTGCATTAAACGCCAACAACAGCGATCCCTAACTGAATAGTATGAATTAAGAACTTTTAACATAGTTTTTACTTAAGGATCTTCTTCTTATAGCAGGTTTTATTATTCTATAGTTTTATACACTTTAATCTTCCAACCTGCCTTATAATGCTTTAAATTCTAAGGTCTACTAAACAGAGGTTTTTCAAGAAAACAAAATTGTAACTTCCGATACAATTTCTCTTGCTTCTTAAGATACTCTCACACTGTACAAAACGTAAACACTAAAGCACATATCCAGAACTTACTAGGGAAGCTTACCACAGTAAGAAAAACAAGGTTATTTATATAATGCTTAAATTCATCTGCTACTACTGGAAGTGTTTTCATTTAATTTTAGAGTCAGTTAAATCCAAATGGTTCATGCTATGCCTCTGTCCATTAAACTAAGTATGAACTAATCCTATTGAGAAGAGAAAGAACAAATTTTGATGTCTAAGGTACTCATCCCTTACTTAGGTGTATATAGGATAAACTCAAAGCTTCATCTTTAAGAAAAACGTGAGTCGAAAGTTGTTTTCGTTTCGTCTTTCATATTCAGTTTCTAAATTCTAATATTTAAAGACTTAAAAATACAACAGAATAGTCTTTCATGCATAATCATAATATTATTATTTAATCAATTCCCATTCACTGTAACAGCGATTTACATTAAATTATCTTAAACACGCGCATTTATCTGTTTCTATAAGTAGTATTCATTGTATCTGGGGAAATCTTACTAATGTAAGTTACTTAGATTTAAATTAAAGAAAAAACTAATTAAATTCATTTATAGATAATTACTTAGATAATTAGATTTCACACATTTTTAATGGAACTAAATTCAGTTCAAACTTATATATCTAATGATAAAAAAGTATTTTGAAGTTACTACTATATTAAACAGGATTTAGGTGTAAATAAAAAATAAACATAAGATTTCATATTTACAGGAATTTTATTCTTACATCTAAAGATTTATTGTACAAAGATTTTTTTGACACCAATAACACAAACAGTTTCAAAATTATTAATTTTCTGTCTCCAACTTTCAGTGAACATTAAAACAAAATAGAATATAGTAAGCTTAACATTAAGTACGTATCAAGCCCAAGGCGAGGGAATATCAATATTGAAAAAGGAAGGATTTAAGCAAACTTGTGAGTACGATCAACTTTGACGTTTTGATTTATTATTCACTGAAATTTCAGAGATTACTAAAACTTTCAATAACTGAAACTGAATATTCGATGCCGGTGTTCTACTTGCATATTTCGGAAGCTAAGTAATCTTTTATCAGTCAAGAAAATGTTGATATATCTTTAAAAATATAATAATAATCAGCTATCCCAGTTAAGACCAAAACAATAAACGTTATTATTAAAAAATATCAAATTGTTCATAGGATTTTATTGATATAAGATACGAATTAAAATGTAGCATCTGAAAATCGACATTTTCAATAGGTCCATTGAATTTGAGAATTTTTTTTTTAATTCGATAATATTTATAGGGTTATGTTTATATATCCTGACTTGGATATATCTCTTCTTCTATATATATTCACTAAATATCATTATAAGCATAGATTCAGTATCACAACGTATATGTTTGTTTTGTTTTTTTTACCGGCAAAAATGTTTAGAAGGATGGGTAATTAGCTATTTAATTCACATAGGATGAAATTATAAATCAAAATTAGAACCCAAAGAAAGAAGAAAAAATGTACTTAATTCCATACCTTGAATCACTAACCACCGTATCGAAGATCTTTGAAATATTTTCAAGTGTTTTTTGATATGTTTATATTAACTCTTTCATCTTCTTTTCTCATTAAAAGACTTTCAATAAAATTTAGATAACTCCACACACACACACCGAAACTGAAGTTTCAAATTTTAATACAAGATTATAAGTTCAAATGATTTCGTACATAAAATTGCAACATAACTTTGTTAGCACTAAGCAGAGGATAAAAAAATCAGAAAAAATTAAATGAAGGCAGAACAGTAATCGATCAAAGTAAACTTCTTCCTCAAATCATAACTGAGACGATGGGTGCCGCCTTAGAATCTTCAACTAAAGTCGATTTGTAATTAATATTTCCAATATTTTGAAGACAGCAGAGATTCTAATAACAAGAAACGAAATCTGAGCTTTGATCAGTTGTTGAGGTAATTGAATGATAAGACTCCATAAATGACATCATCTATTTTATCAAAACAAACCAGAGTTGCCCACTAAATTTATTCAAAATTTATCAGAAACATTTTTTATAATAGTACCTCATGTGTACACAACAGGCAAAGTCGATTCGATGTATGAAAAACAATAAATCTAAATAGACAATTTTATATTTTTGTTTATGTGTTTGTTTTGTTTGTAATTAAGCACAAAGCTACAAAATGGGCTATCTGTGCTCTGTCCACCACGTGTATCGAAACCCGATCTCTAGCGTTGTAAGTCCGCAGACATGCCGCTGTGCCATTGGGAGCATTTTTGTTTATATTGCTACGTTTTCCTGGAAGTCTTCTAGCTTACGTGATCTGTGAGAAAGTAAGAGAATTAATTAATATGTCTTTTTATCTCTCGTCCATTTATTTGTTAATACACTATGACGTAGTTCGCTTGTTGAAGAAAGGGACAAGTAACTAAGGCAGTGATGTTATCTTTGCCTAAATAGAATCGGTTTGTTTAACACTTACTGTGCAGGTATAACAACCTCATCATCAGCCATATTTATAACGTTTATACAGTCTTATGAAGCTATTCCCACAATAAGAGAAAACAGTTCTGTTTGCTTTTAATTCACCTTTTTAATCCGTTGATCTGCTTCAATATTATAAGTCTGTTAAGTAGTTCCAGAGATCTTTTATTGAAAAATTTCTTTCAACAGTGAGTTTGCGTAGTAAAAACAGATCTTGAAGAAAAAGTATAAGCAGATTACTCTAGTCAATCATGAGCATAATTACCGTATAATACAACTAGGTGGTTCTAATATTCTGAAAAATATGCAAGTTCTTGAGCGCAAGTGCAACAATACAATTAGTTGATTATAAGTTTAATAGTAATATAATAAACATATAACTAGTTTGTTATACATACAGCAGAGCTAGAAAGTATACATATTGCCGGCTATAAGTACTTCTCGCTGCCAGATTATAATACAAGTTAATTATAAGTAAAAAAGAATAAATTGGCTTGATTACAGATTAAGTAATGCTATAAAGTTAAACATATATCTATGGTATCAGATTCATTACATGGAAAAATTGTAACATACGAAAGGTTTCTAGGAAATCTCTCCGCTGTTACTTTTACCGCTGCGAGTTTCTGGGTCCGTTACTGGACTCTTCGGCAAGTAAAACGTTACAAGTATTGAATTCACCATCTTACTTTAAAATACTTATAAACATATCGCTAAGGCAACAACACCCCAGCAACTAAAACATCAAACTGAGTTAATAAGAATAGATAACCAATAAATCAAAAATGTAATGGAAATCTAGAAATGCTTATTATAGGAGCTACATAATCATATAAATATAATTACCTAGAAATATACAATTTTTATGTAATTATATTTATATGATTCTTTACGTTCCTGTAAAATGTATTTTTAATTTACTGATGTCCAATTCTCTAAATATCAATACGTTTTGAAATCAATTGTTTTTTGTAATGACGAGTTATGGAATTTATTTCAATCTATACAGTACTTCTTATAATTAATATGTGGTATTAAATCCAATGGCGTATAAAGATTATTGTCTTGAATTACAGCATCTAAAGGAAAGGGGCTTGTTAGAGTGATGAGGTATTCATCACTCTGGATGTCTTTTTAATATGTTTAGATTTCTAGTGAAGCTTGTTTCAACGGCAAATACTTCTTTTTCCTCTGTGAATTATACAAATCTGGCTATTCATATCAGACTATGTCGCCATAAAATATAACTGTTACCTATGTATCTGACAGAAGGTTGTGGTTTTACATTCCAGCCTTTGGCATATAATGCTCTGATAGTATTCGGGGAATCGTATTCAGATTTTCGACAATCTTTTGTTGAGACTGTTGAGTTAACTTTGGTATTTTATATTTTTGATTTTATTGTTTTAGCACTAGAATAAGGACTTGATCTATATATATATATTATATTTCTCATTTTTTTCAAATTATCCTTTATATTTAATTTTTGTAATTTCATTACATTTCATCTTTGGTTGTTCCAGCATCATTGTTCGAAAATTTTTTTGTAAACATTTCACAGTATTTTGGAGAATACAATTTTTTTTGCATTTCGAGTATGAAAGTCATCAGTAAAAGAGTAAAAAAAACCTAGAGAAGTAAATACATTATTATGTTCGTGACGAAGAATGTTAAATTATAGGAGGTAAATGTGCAATTACTTTAAAGCTGTAAAAATAATTCATCATAAATCTAACATTATTTTAAATGGTTTAAACCTTTAAAAAAAATGTAGTTATATAAGCAAATATAGTTGGTTGAACATGTAAGAAAATTGTATTGATTGTAACATAATTGTTAAAAAAAAAAGGCCCCCAAATATCAGAACAACTTTCACCATTCGGGATGGATTACTTATTAATAGCAGAGAAGGATTGTTCATTCTAACTGAAATGTAAGTTCTGAGCCTCATTCTTTTGTAACTCTCCGAAGTCAAGCGAAATGGACGACAAGACGTTGAATTATAAAAGATGCTTAGGGCTTCAGTTTAGGGAGTTTTCTCTCACCACTTTCGAGAAATCTGAAAGAGCTCACTATTTTTTATGTTTTTAGTTGATGCAATTTCAAAATGGTAAATACAAAATGATGATTAATACGGAATGTATACAATGTTAACAGGTATTTTTAACTTAATAAAGCCTGATCTTCATATCTTCTTCACAAGTAGTAAATATATTTGGGTCCGATGAAAGTTTTGACAGAATATTTGGTATAACGAGGGCTTTAAAGAACATAAGTAACAATTTATATATCGTCACAAAAATGACAACTATAACGTATACATTTATAGACGTGACAACTACGATCTGCATGTCTTAATAAATATGAAAACTACGACCTATCTTAGTTTCATAAAAATAGTTCAATTTTTAACAGGAAACCCTAGCTAGTATATGGAAAATGAAATATAAACATTGTAAATCTCAACAAACTATAGCAAAGTATGTATATGAAATGTATAAATTTTGTCTGAGCGCATCTATGTAGGTTACTGGAAGTGGCAGAGACTTAGTAAAAAAAATACCATAGTAAGTTAAGAATTACTTTTTAACAACCTGGAGTGACTTAATAGTTATCGTGTTGGGTTGCGGATCGGAAGGTTTAAGCGCGTGATACGCCACTGAACAAGCTTCACTTTCCTTCTGTGAGTGTGTTATAAAAGTAACAGTGTAGGCGATGGTTAATCTTCCCTGGTTCAGCAATTATAAATTAGGCATATTTATACCTGAATCTTGGAGTCTCAGACCTGGTCGTTTAGCCCATGTGTCACATAAAGTGCTATACAGGTTGACAAATACCAAGCTACTGCTACTGAACACAGTTGAACTACGTATAAATGAAACATGTCTAAATGTCAATAAATATGTTTGCAATGCAGAATTAAAATGCAAAATAACTAAATTGAAATTCTAGCTGAAGTAACAAACCCTGACTTGTTCTGATGAAAGTATTTAGCTTTAAATAAGTCAATAGTGTTGCATTTTTTTACAGATATATATTAGATAAACTAGAAAAAATAAGATATATCGGAGATAAACTAGAAAAAAAAAGATATATCGGTAACGGTGCAGAAAAAAAAAGTTTTTATACAACAACAAAAAGAGAAGAACTTCCTTTGTTCTTTGTTTTATTATTATCCAACCACATCTTGCAGAATGTGCTCATGTGGGCCTACATAATTTGTTTAATGGCAGGACCTGTCAGTGTTGTGCAGAAGTATTTCACAAATGTCCTTCGCTTCCAAACATACAATACAAATAATTACTAGCGGAATCACGTGTGATATCAATTACAAAAAGTTAGAACAGCAAAAAACAGTTTGAGACTCTGTTTGTCCCTCATAAGATAAAACCAAGCTTAAAACAGTATTTCAAGTTGAATACAATGTGTGTGTATAAAAACGTCTTATTAACACTCATAAAGAGTAATCAATTTTTGAAAGGTTTTTGTTTGTTTGTAATTAAGCACAGAACTACATAATGTTTTAGTTTCTAGCGTTGTATGCCCGCAGGTATACCGCTGTGCAACTGTGGGGATTTTTATATTTGAAAGGAAAGGCAGTATAATTCACGCGATGTGCAACATAATAGCATTTTTATTTGTATATTTATATCATAGAAACTATAAAATATCTATAAAGGTTTCAGTTTTGAATGTTAAACTTGTGTTTAACTAGTTTTAATATTGAATACCATCTGAATAAAATTAATTTATACAGTTATAGGTGTAACACAATACAAATAATTACAAATTTCTGGATACAAGTTCTGACTTCTACCTCGATTTGTGCTATGTTTGAAAAAGTTAAGTAGTTATGGGTATGAAATGTGTTGAATAAAGCTGAACACTACATAAGCAACTTACCAACTTACTTGTAAAATCAAGAATATGACATTCAACTCTCACATACTTACATATGCGTAATTTCGAAATATTTATGTTTTCAGTTACCACATTCTTTCAGTATACTTGACTGATTTAAGATTCTCTTCCAATCAAAATTTTCAGGTTTCTTATAGTTAGTAGCCTACATGATCACCTAAGTGTAATTATTAATTGGATAACACCCACAAACTAGAAAAAAAGAAAACTAAAGAAGCTTTATTCATTCACCAAATTGATAACATATTCAGTCAACCTATCAGAGAAGTCAACAAATACTAGTTGCTCATCTTGAAAGCATTCAAGTCGTAACATGGAATACCTTATTAAGAAGAACAAGATCAAATCTCAGCCACGACTTCCACAAAACAAAGTTTCCTTTAAAAGTTTTCCTAAGAAGGCGCAGATCAGCAACTAAAACGTAGGATTATACTCTAATTAGTATCTACTATTAAAAAGTAAATAATTAGTTTTAAGTGATCACGACAGTGATTGAATTCGGTTTCATAACCTTACAGATGGTTTATAACCCTCTTATTTTACCCCTATCTTTCTTAAATAGTTGGATTAGTAGTTCACTTTATGTTGAATCTCACTTAACTTTCATCATAACTAAAGAAAAACTTAATATAATCATTTTTATTTTTTAATATTTGGATAATAATAATATAATTCATATTTTCCTTAACCTTCTTTAATAAATAAAGCAAAATATCATTTTATATTTAAGGTAAATTAGATTTTGCGACATCCTTACATCTCTTTAATAAGCTGGTAAGCAGATGGTTGTGAAGCGCAGTTCACGCTCCAATCCAGGGAACCGTGCTCATTACAGATTGCGATACTAAAACGTCCATAGTTGGCCCGAATCAGTTGAATGAGTCGTCCAGCTTCACAAGATATGTTCAGATGTATACCCTCGCAAGCATAAGCAGTGCGGTAACGGCGGTGATCTAGAAACAAAAAACATTCCAAAATGTATCTATTTATATACATTATTTACCTATTTACTCTTATTATATTATTTACGAAACGTGTATTATTTTTAGTACACACAGTTGGTTAATCAAATATATTTTTTTATTTAATTTCGGAGCGAGAACAATGAGCCGATACGTTGTCTACATTTATATTAACTGGATAAACTCTCAAAAGAATGTAATAATTTAATGTTTCAGCCTATATTCTTATTTAGAATGATGCTTTGTTCTAATAATAAAACTGAAAAGAAGCTATGACTTTTAGATGAGCTAATGTTAAGGTCATGTGGTGCTCCTCATATCAAACAAGCATAAATCCATTAAACTATGTGATCTAATTTAGACTAATATACTGCTTAGTTATATATATATATTCTGTTACAAATTATGTGGTATGTGTTCTAATTTAGAGTAATATATTGTTTAGTTATGTATGTACTGTCATAAATAACACTATATTTCAAATATAATTTGGTCAAAATGAATACATGTCAGTTTTTAACTGAAAATATTCAAAACGTGCCTCTCAAAATTCTAATACCGAGCAAGAAATAAATGAAAACAAGGCTTAATTGTAGGTAATATTTAGAATCTAAGATATACATTCTAATTCAAAAAAATTGTCAAACATTTTCAAATACAAATGTATGTAATATATACCCCAAAGTTCACTCAATATCTTGCCATGTAAGCTGAGATGTAAATCAACTGGCTATGTGTAGTCTTCCAAAACTAATTTTCTATAATATTTGTTCTGGGAATTGTTTCTTATCTTAAGTTTCATTATATTGCGAATGAAACATTTTCTTCTATATATATATATATATATGTGTGTGTGTGTGTGTGTGTGTATATATATATAACACAAACCATATATATATAACTATCTTTAATGTTCTATTTGTACACTGAAATACAAAAGTTGAGTACTTTATACTAAAATTATGTCAAGCATCACCATGTCGTTAAGTCTGATCATGCTTTATCTGATGATTGTGCTTCTTCACAATAGCCCATCAAAGTAATTTCTATTTGTAATGTTTAAAGCATACCTCTCCTCGCTGCATGTTTTCCATAAGCAATCTAGTGTATGAGGACGTTAGTTTCCTGGCGTCTTTTTCAACATTACGACCGCACAGAAATCTTAGGCGCTGTGTCCGGCGACTTGACCACTATGGCTTCATATGAAATAGCATGGATATTCATTTCATTCTACAGGTGCTTGAGATATGCGATGGTTGAACAAATACCATGGAAGTAACTTGTGTCCACCAAACTTGTATCGCTTTTCAGGTAGAAATCGTTCTTGGGTATGTTGCGTCCTGTTGGTTAGGGTAGGTGTATAGCTTTTGCCTCAAACCTATGTCTTTGTGGTTTCTTACCTGTTTCAAAACGATGTACCTATTTCTTGATGGTCCTGGTTCCCAAGTTGATCCATATTCCGTTTTTTTTGCTAATGTCATTAAGCACAACAGATAACCTTTTTTGGAAATCCTAAACTCCAATCTGAACACATAATTTGAATGTATGAATATTTTGCATTGGAGAGAACTGCTACATATCCTTCTCAAAAGCGATCAATTTGCGGTTGTATCACGCTGCCTACAACGCCGAACCGCGACTTTATATCGGCTGTGTTTTTCACAAGAATTAATGATTTGCGTATTAAATTGTTTTAATATAATGTACTCAACTCTCCGTAGCACACAAACAAAATAGTTTATAATTAAGTGTTGGAAAGTGCATGTGTTGAAATACGCTTTGCTTGGTTGATTGTTCTACAAAATATTCGTCTTAATTAATTATTTTTTGTATGTATGTGTTTAAGCGCAAATCTATGTAATAGGCTATTTTCGATATACTCCCGACATATCAAACCCCGAATTTTAGCGTTATAAGCCATCAAGTTTACCACTGAGCCTTAAAGGAGGCTTTCATTTCTGAATGAATAACTTTGCTAGGTGGAGGTCAATAAATAGTCTTACTTCTATCAAAAATTTGATAATAGTTAAATACATAAGCTTGCTTACAAGAAAGTCGTATTTATTATATGAAAATATTATGAATTTATTCAGTAATTTATTGGTCATCCAAAAAAATCAGGCACATTTTTAAAAGTGTTAAGTATATATTATAATGTGTCTTCATCGAAACCAGGTGTAAGCGTTATCATTTCAATGTGTAGTTGATCAGAAGAAGAGGCAGTCTCGTAATTAACTACATCTTTTCATCGCCCGTCCCTTTCCATGTAAGCCTATCTATCTTCTTTTGCTAATCAAAACAAGCAAATTTCTTAGATGCTTGTCTAATTGATCTATGGTTTAAAAAAAGCCCCTCTAGAGCAACCGAACTTATCACCTATTTTATGACGATGTAGAAAAATTGCTTTAATTAACTTCATGTGATCCCTTTTTTTTTTCTTAGCCACTCAAATCTGATAATTTTTAACATCTGCATAGGCTACGAGTTGATCCTAGAGAAATAAACAACAAATGAAACTCTATATATGTTTCCGGCACTACCAAATTTAATCAAATCCTAATATAAATATGTTGGGTTTTGTTTGTTAAATTTTTTACTGCTAAAACGTCCTCAAGCTGCTTACTCATCCCGACTTAAGCGAAACTTCGGAAATTATTTTTCTCAGAGCCTCCCATCTGTTTGTTTATTCTTCTTACAGCTAGCAAAACAGTTACCAGTAGGATCACCAAACTAAGCATCAAATACATACAGTATGTTTACGTAGGTAGTGGATTTATAGTCAAACTACAAGGTCACAATCATATTCTGTTAAAAATTTATATTTTGGTCAAAGCACCAAAGCCACTGAAACTGCCATACCTAGAAACACATATTTTAAATGTCAAATTTTAGTCTACAAGAACGAAGCTTTAATTCGTGTGATGTTCTTAAGAGCTAAGAAACCTATAAATTTTGATAAATTTTTTTGTTTGTTTCGCTTAAGCGCAAAGCTACACAATGGGTTGTCTGAACTGTGCCCATCACAGGGATCAAACCTTTTAGCGTTGTAAACTCTCAAGATTATCGTTGAGCCTCATGGGAGGATAAAATTTGATTAAAATATATGATTAATTCTATATAGATACGTTCTATCCAGCCTTGTGTCTTTTCAGGAAATAAACTCTTGTACATTGAGCATTTGTAGACTTTACAAAAAAGCTGTCTTATTTTGTCGAAAAACGTAACAAAGAGACTTTCGACAAATTAATTGTTTAAAGTATATCAGAAATAAGACAAACAACACGTTGCAATTATTTATGAAAAACACTTAAAAAACCCCTACAGTAGAGTTATCAAGGAAATAACAATTGAGTATAATGTGAATAATAATGTTGATTAATTTTCAATCCAATAAATACTTAGTAAGAAAATGTTATGCTATGACTTAAAGTATAAGTTTATAAAACTATTGAAATGTAATATTGAATTTCATCCTGGACCGGGAGCGGCCTGTTAATATCAAATTCTGGATAGCATGTTGGACTGTGGATCAGAGGGTCTAAGGTTCAATCCCATTATATGCCACGGAACATATTCAGTTACCTTAGTCATGAGCACTTTATAAAAGTGACAATCCTTCGTTTAGTTAAAGACGGATATGCTTAAACATTGGAGTCTCTAACCAGACCTTTTTTATTTTTGTATCGCATAAGGTGTTGTTCAGGTTTAAATTATCAAATAGCGAATTTCACCATTAAGAAAAAAAAAAACTTTGCCAAAAAAAATATTTTCTTCGTTTTGTTGTCCAGATAAAAGTTATTAGAATTATTTTTGCTCTCAACAATTTATTGTTAGTTACCTTTTTTACAAAAGTAGAACAATAGAGTGTTAGATGATTTGCAAAATATTAAAGGTTAATTCCTAAATAGATTAATTCGTGTATATTCTTAGTTAAATAAATTTAATATCTATAAAACGCTGAAAAGTACCAGGCATGTTTAATTACAATAATAATAATAATAATACTATTAATACTTTAGAATTACCGATAAGACTAATTAAATGACAATGAAAGTCTAGCTTCACTGAAACACAATCAGACTAGCTTGTTAGGCCTAATTAGCAAATCTACTGATTAATGAGTTGATTTTGATTACGAGAGTTTTAACTCTTTAACGATCATATTCCAGTTAACGATTCTATACATGACGAAAGAGCGTTGTAGAATATTCATATATATTTTTATCAGCTAAACACATTGATGAGTCCTGGGAGACATTAGAGTCCCCCATACGTGCTCTTTTTTAACATTCATTGTTACATGTTATAATCTTAGGCTTATAAGGCCATAAAACAAATGTATAAATCATAATAAAAATCAATTATAACTGAATGTAGGTATCTAGACATATCCTGGATCAATTATAACTAAATGTAGGTATCTAGACATATCCTGGATCAATTATAACTGAATGTAGGTATCTAGATATATCCTGGATCAACTATATCTGAATGTAGGTATCTATCATATCATGGATCAACTATAGCTGAATGTAGGTATCTATCATATCATGGATCAACTATAGCTGAATGTAGGTATCTAGACATATCATGGATCAATTATAACTAAATGTAGATATCTAGACATATCCTGGATCAACTACAGCTGAATGTAGGTATCTATCATATCATGGATCAATTATAACTAAATGTAGGTATCTATCATATCATGGATCAACTATAGCTGAATGTAGGTATCTTGACATATCATGTTTCTATTAT